>NW_004955455.1:6878049-6885342 GCF_000276665.1 Chinchilla lanigera
GTGTTTTCATGAGAAACTACATTGAAGATATCAATATATAATACAATAAGCATTGTTAATTCCCTACCACTCTGTTTGTAACTCTGTAATGTCTGTACTGATCCTATGCTATTTTGCAAAATGTTGTCGGTCTGTTAGTATTTTCCTCCTTTAATTTCTAAAATAAAAAAAAAAAAGAAAAGTTGGTTCTTTGAAAGAATTTTACAAATTGATAAACCACTAGCCAACCTTATCAAAAGGAGGAAAGAAAACACACAAATTCAAGCAATTAAGAATGAAAACAGGGAAAATCACAACAGATCCTACAGAGATTCAGAAGATCATCAATACCTGCTACAAGAACCTATATTCTCATAAGATGGAAAACACAGAAGAAATGGACAGATTACTAGACACAATCCAATTGCCAAAACTAAATAAAAAAGATATAAAAATTCTAAATAACCCAATATCAACCAATAAAATTGAAAATGTAATTTAAAATTTACCAACAAAAGCCCAGGCACCCTCATGGGAGACAACTCCCATGAACTCCAGACAGCTCCAGCAGCCTAGGTGACTGTGCCCTCTCCATTCCACTCACTGAAGGGGGTCCCAGCCAGCCTCTGCAGCCTTGACCACCAACTGCCCACCCCCGCCTCCTGCAACCTTGCAAAAGTGGGGCTGAACCCCTGACAACTTCAGAAACCTTGATGAGTTTCCTCTACCACTCCTCTACCAGCATGAAAGTCAGGCAGAGCCCTGGACAGCTTCAGGGGTCTCAGCGGCTATTCCCTACCCCTTGCCACACCGCACAGGAGCTGAACTGAAACGCAGGCAGCAGCCTTAGTGACTACGCCCCTCACCCCTCTCCCACATGATTCTGGACAGCTCAGGAGCTTTGTAACCACAACCTGCACACTCCCACACCATCAGGGAAGCCAGGCTGAACCCCAGAAAGCTCTCAGAACCCCGTGTAGCAGCCAAGTTGAGGCGCAGACAGCTTTGGAAGCCTGGGTGACTGTGCACCCACCCCTCTTCCACTGGTGTGGGAGGCAATTGCATCCTGTAAAGCTTTAGGAGCATTACCCCATACCCCACTCCCACACAGGACTGTGGGAGCCACACTCAGCACCAGAGACCTTTGGGTCCTTGACCCACCATTCCCAAACCATTGTGGGAGTGAGGCTGGGCTCCAAGAACCTCTGGATCCTCGAAAATGACAAAACAAATGCACAAAATGCAATCTCAGACCTCCTCCTCACCCAGAATAAGTCGAGGAGATATCAATACACAAGATCTCAGAAGTCATACACCTGGAATTTCTGAAATGATAGCAACTGAGGTAAGGAAATAACTCCATCAGGCCATATGAGATATCAGATCGGAAATAATGTCTCAGATAATAAAAGAAATGACAACAATAATGAAAGAATTCCTCAGCACATCCAAAGAAGACACAGATAAGAAAACAAGAGCATAGAAAAATGATGAAAAACTTGAATGAACAATATAGGAAAGAATCAGAATGCATAAAACAGATTCAAACAGATATCCAGGAAATTAAAAATTCCATTGAAAGCTAGGAAAACCACATGAACAAAGCTGAAGACAGCATTGCAGCTAATGATCGTGAAAGGAAGGATCTCTTAAAAATAACAAGGAACAAGGAAATAATTCAACAGCTGAAAGATGAAGCAAAGAAAAACAATGTAAGATTAATAGATGTCAATGAAACAGCAGGAGTCAACACAAGTGACATAAAAGACTATTTGCAGAAGAGCAGAAAATTTCTCAAGCATGAAAACATATCTGACATACACATAAATGACGTATATAGAACTCAAATTAGCCATACCCAAAATAAATGTACACCCAGACATACAATGATCGAGATCCCAGAAGTTCAGCAAAGAACAGAATATTAAAAGCTGTTAGAGGAAAAAAAGCAGATAATCTATAAAGGAAAGCCCATCAGAATCACGGCAGATTTCTCAGCACAAACCATCAAGTCAGGAAGAGCTTGGACTAAAGTACTGCAGGTCCTGAAAGAAAACAACCCAGACTGATGTGCCCTGCAAAACTATACTTCAAAATTAATGGAGAAATAAAATATTTCCATGATAAAGAACAACTGAAGAACTTCATGAGCATTAAATCAACCCTACAAAGAGTACTAAAAGTTATTCTAGAAAGAGATAAAAAAAATGACCACAATTGCAAGAACAATAGAAAGGAACCACCAAGTGGAACAAGCAATTAAACAGAGGGGAAAAAGGAAAATAACATGACAAATATAAGCCAATACATATCAGTTATAACCATCAACGTGAACAGTCCTAATTCACCAATCAAAAGAAGGAGACTGGCAGAGTGGATCAAGAAACAAAATCCAACAATATGCTCTATACAAGAAACACATTAACTCAAAAGGAAATTCACAGACTGAAAATCAAAGGATGGAAAACAATACTCCATGCCACAAGAACCCAGAAAAAGGTGGATTTAGCTATTCTGCTTGCAGACAGTGTGAACTTCAAACCAAGAATGATCAAAAGAGATAAAGACAGTCACTACATACTTGTCAGGGGAAAATGTCAATAGGAAGAGATAACAATCATAAGTATCTATGCACCAAATACACAAGCAGCCAACTATATAAGACAAATTTTAACAGACATGAAAAATCAAATAAGCAGTAACACAATTATAACAGGGGACTTCAACACCCCTCTCTCACAAAGAGACAGATCAAGTAGACAAAAAAATCAGCAAAGAAATAACAGAAATAAACCAAACTTGTGAACAAATGGACTTAGTAGACCTTTACAGAGTGTTCCACCCAACAACATCAGAATAGACATTCTTCTCAACACTGTTAGCATCCCTCACGGATGTAGAGAAAACATTCCTGAAATTTATCTGGAACCAAAAGAGGCCTAGAATAGCAAAAGCAAACCTGGGCAACAAAAACAAGGCAGGAGGCATACAATCACTGACTTGAAATTATACTATAAAGCTACTACGATAAAATCAGAATGATACTGGCAAAAAAAATCTGAAGATCAATGGAACAGATTAAAAGATGCAGACACAAGTACAAATACACTCAGCCACCTTATCTTTGACAAAGGCACCTAACATGTTCACTGGTGGAAAGATGGCTTCTTTAGTAAGTGGTGCTGTAAAAACTGGCTTTCCACATGCAGAAAACTAAAACTAGACCCATGCCTATCACCATGCACTAAAGTAAAGTCAACATGGACCAATTATCTAAATATTAAAACAGAAACACTAAAGCTACCAGAAGAGAAAGTAGGTAAAAATCTTGAAGACACAGGGGTAGGCAAAGAGTTTATGAACAAAAACTATACTGCACAGGAAATACTTTGAAGAAATAACAACTGGGATCTCATCTTACTAAAGTTTTTTCACATCAAAAGAAATCACCAGGGTCTGGGGATTTAGCTCAGTGGCAAAAGCACCTGCCTGGCAAGCGCAAGGTCGTGAGTTCGGTTCCCGGTACCAGAGAAAAAAAAAAAAAAACAAAAAAAAACAAAAAAAACAAAAAAAAAAGAAATCACCAGCAGAGTAAAAAGAAAACCCACAAATTGAGAAAAAAATTTAGCCTACTGCCCCTCAGACAAAGGACATCTATCAAGAATTAAAGAATTAAAAAATATCAGGCCCTCAAAATTCAAAGACCCAATCCAAAAATGTGCATCTGAGATGAATATGCACTTCTGAGATGAAGATATACTAATGGTGAATAAATATATGAAAAAATGTTCAACATCATTGGTCATTCAAGAAATGCAAATTAAAACAACACTGAGATTGCACTTCACCCCAGAAAGAATGGGTACTATTAAGAAATCAAGCAATAACAAATGTTGGAGAGGCTGTGGGTTTTCCCCTTCTCGACGGCTGGTAGGAGTGTAGCTTGGTGAAACCACTGTGGAAATCAGTGTGGAGATTCCTCACAAAACTAAGGTTAGAAGTCCCACTTAACCCAGCTATTTCCTTTCCGGGTATGTTTACAGAAGAATTAAAAACAGCGTACCACAGCAATGTATGTGCACCCATGTTTATAGAAGAACAATTTGTCATAGCTAAATCTTGGAAATAACCCAAATGCCCATCAACTGAGGAATGGATAAAAAAGATGTGGTATTTTTATATAATGGAGTATTAGCTATAAAAAAAGATAAACTTGAGGCTTTTGTAGGTAAATGGATGCAACTAGAGACTAAGTGAAATAAATCGGACCCACATGTGTAAACATTGTATTGTCTCCCTAGTATAAGAAGCTGAAAGAGTAAATAAAACCCAAAATGTACAACAGATATTATGAAAGGGAAAGAAATTGCTCAAAGGAAGGAACAACAGGGATGAGGGAAAGGAGAAAAAGGAAGAAGGAAGGGAAAATAAATGCATATATATGTCTATAGAAGGATAGTTGGGGTCACTACTGCTGAAGTCTGGCTTATTGAAAGGAACAGTTAATGCCTATTTTTTTTTTCTTTTTGACTAATTTTGCATGCTTATATGTGGTAATCTGAACAACTAATTTGAAGACAACAATATGCAATATAACAACCATTGGTGAATTCCTACCATCTTGTGTAGAGAAACTCTATATCATTTCTATTTTTTTTATTTTTTATTCTCTTAATGGTTTGATCAGTCTTACATTCTTACATCACTGAAGGTAACAATATACAATGTAACAGCCACTGTTAATTCCTATCATTTTGTTCTGAAACCCTGTATCATTTTTATTGTTTTTTGCTTTATTTCATTTTTGTCTATGTTCTTTGTAATCTGCTATTGTTCTTTTTTTTATTATTCTCTTTAAAATTAAAAAAAAGAAAAGCCCAGGCCCTGACAAATTCACAGTTGAATTCTACAAGAAATTTAGAGAAGAACTAATGCCACTTATGCTGAAACTCTTTAAAAAAAACAACGGAAAGGGAAGCAATCTTTCCAAAATCATTTCTGGAGGCAAGTATTACCCTAATACCAAACAGGAGAAGGACCCAACTAAGAAGGAGAATTACAGGCCAATCTCCCTAATGAACATAGATACAAAAATCCTCAATAAGATATGGCAAAGAGAATGCAGCAAAGCATCAAGAAGATTATTCACCATGACCAAGGTGAATTCATTCACCAGGGATGCAGGGATGGTTCAACATAGGAAAAACAATAAATGTTTTTTTTTTTTTGGTTTTTCTCCGGTACCGGGAACTGAACTCACGACCTTACACTTGCCAGGCAGGCGCTTTTGCCGCTGAGCTAAATCCCCAGCCCCAATAAATGTAATAAACTATATTAACAGAACCAAAAATAAAAATCACATGAGCATCTCAAAAAATGCAGGAAAAGCATCTGACAAAGTCCAACACCCATTCATGATAAAAACACTCAGAAAATTGGAACAGAAGGTCTTTATCTTAATCTGATAAGTTATCTATGACAAACCAACAGCTAACATCATACTAAATGGTCAAACACTGAAAGCTTTCAATCTAAAATCAGGAAGGATGTCCACTATCACAACTCCTATTCAATATAGTTCTGGAAACATTAGCCAGAACAATCAGAGCAGAGAAAAAAATAAAAGGAATAATGACAGTAAAGGAGAAAGTTAAACTGTCATTATTTGAAGATGACATGATACCCTACATAGAAGATCCCAAAAGCTCCACCAAAAGACTTATAGATTTAATAAATAAATTTAGGAGTGTAGCTGGATAAAGAGTCAACATTCAAAAATCAATAGCATTCCTGTACACAAGCAACAAACTCACAGGAAGAGAAATTAGGGAAAGCATATTTTTCATAATAGCATCTAAAAAAAATAAAATACTTAGGAATTAATCTAACATAGGATTTAAAAGATGTGTATAGTGAAAATTATGATACCCTAAAAAAAAAGGAGATTGAGGAGGATATCAGAAAATGGAAAGTTATCCCCTGCTCATGGATAAGAAGAACCAACATAGTAACAATGCCCCTACTCCCAAAACTTACTCAGATTTAATGCAATCCCAATCAAAATACCACTAGCATACCTCATGGTGGCACTGTAACTCCAGCACTCTGAGAGGCTGAGGCAGGAGGATCCTAATTTCAAACCTTGCTTGGACAATTTACAAATTTGGCAAAATTCTGCCTCCAAAAAAAAAAAAACACAACAAAAAGGGCGGGGATACAGCTCAATGAGAAAACCTGGGTTTAATTCCCAAAACTGAAGGGAGCGGCATTATTTAAATCAACAGTTGGTCTGAATTTATCATACACATTCAGGTTCCCTTGGGAAATGCTAAAGAGCTGAGTTTTAACAGAGAAGAGGACAAGACAAAAAACTGAAGAAGAAAAGATACAAACTTGATCCCTATTACAGGGACCTCTCTTACCTCTGCCTTATATTGAAACTTTTAAGATCTTGCAATATTCCCAGCAGGGGGTCACATCCTTGAGGTAACTAGAGAGAAAAGGATTCGGGATATTTACATGTTAAAAGAAAAGAAAAACTATACTGCAGCCTAACACTGCCCTTTGGATGTGCCATTCATTAACTACCTCACACTTAACCAAAAGAGAGAACTGAGACCCTTTCTCCCAAAACCATCCCTCCAATCTACCCTACCTCAGTAAAGAAAACAGCCCACCTGCGCACTACCCAAATCAAAACGCGCTCCGGGCAGTGGGGGTTTCATTAGCGTCCAGGAGAGCTCCCAAATATGAAAAATAAGGCTTTGCGATAGAGGAGAGAGACCAAGAAATAAAGTCTAAAGTGCTTTAAACGCCTTAAGGGTTAGGGGCCTGTCAGCTATCTAGAATAGGGTGCGAGTGTGGCAGTTACAAAACTGCTTTATGATTTTTTAAATGATTAAACGCTCCAAGAGACCACGCAGGGACAGGGACGGGGACCGGGAAGGGGGGAGGGGCGGGGGCCGGGCGGGGCGAGCTTTGGGGGCCAGGGCTGACTTCTTCCCCGCGGTGAGATGAGGGACCGGGATGCGAGGGGACAGGGACATGAGAGGACAGGCGCGTGAGGGGACAGGGACGTGAGGGACCTGGATGTGAGGGGACAGGGACGTGAGGGGACAGGGACGAGAGAGGGCGGGGACGTGAGGGGACAGGGGCGTGAGGGGACAGGGACGTGAGGGACCCGGACGTGAGGCGACAGGGACGTGAGAGGATAGGGATGAGAGAGACCCGGACGTGAGGGGACAGGGACGAGAGGGGACAGGGACGAGAGGGGACAGGGACGTGAGGGGACCGGGGCGCGAGGGGACAGGGGCG
>NW_004955455.1:6888441-6944567 GCF_000276665.1 Chinchilla lanigera
GACAGGGGCGTGAGGGGGCAGGGGCGTGAGGGACCCGGACGTGAGGGGACAGGGGCGCGAGGGGACCCGGACGTGAGGGGACAGGGGCGTGAGGGGACAGGGACGAGAGGCGACAGGGGCGTGAGGAGGCAGGGGCGTGAGGGACCCGGACGTGAGGGGACCGGGGCGCGAGGGGCGCGCGGCGCGCGCCTATCCGAGGACAGCCGCGCCACAGGCCGCTTGGGCAGCGCAGGCGCCGCGGACGAGGCGTCCGAAAACGCCGCGCGCCGCGGCCGTGCACCCCCGCCCGCCTCCGCTGAGGGAACGCAGAGCCGCGCGACGCGCCGGTCTTTACCTGTCCCTGCCGCCGCTCCTGCGAACCGCGGGGGACGCACTGGCCCGGAAGGCGCTCCGCGGGGAGAGCCTGGGGCCACGCCACCTCCTCAGACTCCCACAACCGCCGGCAGCCCGGGGGCCTCCGCACGCGCGCCCAGCACGGCCTGTGATTGGCTGCCAGGTGCGGGTGCAAGGTCGGGCGGGCTGGGCGCATGCGCGCGCTTTTTCGCCCCTGGGGGCGGTGAGGCAGAGCCAGGTGTCCAGCGAAGAGGGGCAAACGCCGCGGAGATGCCCGTAACCCCCAGATGGAGCTTGAGCCGTCAGGGATCTAGCGCCCTCGGGGGCACAGGGCCCGCCATTGGGCTCCCAGCCCCCTAGACGATACTCTGCCCACCTGAGGTAAAGCTGTCAGAATCCTCAGGTGCTGACCTTTTTCTATGAGGTACTACCTGAGTAGCCCATGGCTTTAGGAATTTGGAGGAAAAAAAAAAAAAAAACTGACCTTAAACCCCATCTTCTTGAAGCAGCATCTAAGGCAACTCCAGTTCGGCCTGTCACCTGTTTTTGTTTTTTGTTTTTCAGTTTAAGTGAACTAAGAACAGATTTTAGCCGGGCCTGGTGGTGCAGGTTTGTAATCCCAGCACCCAGGAGTCTGAGGCAGGGGGATCACCAGGAGTTCAAGAGGACAGTCTAGGTTACATAATGAGTAGTAAGTTCAAGGCCTGCCTGAGCTACATATTGAGATCATGTCTCAAAAAAGAATTAATATAAAAATAAAAACAACAAAACCAGAGAGACCATGTGTGATGGTGTGTGTGTGGATCGTGGGAGGCTGAGGCAGGAGGATCATAAATCAAAGCCAGGTCTGGGCAATTGTGCAATGGTCCTGGGTTCAATTCCTAATCCTCAGTACAAGAAAACAAAACAAGATTTTACTTTTCTTTCTTTCTCACCCCACCCTACCCCCCACAGTGCTGAGGACTGAAGCCATGGAGCAGTGAGCTACATCCTCATCCCTTTTTGGTCTTTTTAAAATTTGAGACAGTTTCACTAAGTCACTGAGTTGCCAACCTGGGCTCCAACTTGTGATCCTCCTGCATCAGCCTCCCAGAGTGCTAGGATAGTTTTTTTTAATTGGTTGGAAAAAAAAATTTTATGGCATATGAAATTAAAATGTATGTGTTCATAAAGTTTTATTGGAATACAACATGCTCTTGTCTTTAGGTATTGTGTCTTTTTTTTTTACTACAACAGTAAAATTATTAATTGACAGAGACCATATACTATATTTACTACTTTGCCCTTTACAGGAAATATTTGTTCACTGACTTTATTCGTAACTTTTGATGTTTTCTTAAATGACTAATTTTGTTACGTGGCTTAGCAATCTATTTAAACACAAAAAGGTTTCCATCTGGTTAATCTCTAGTGTTATTTTCTCTTTTTTTTTTCTTACATTCTTTACTATCTTCTGCTTCTGCTATCCTGTGTCTATAGGCTTGTTTAGTTGCTCCTCTCTAAAACGTTTTTTAGGTAATGCCTAACTTGTTTAGAAACTTATATTTCTTGTGTTTAATGCTGCAAATTACCTTTAACTGCCAATTTAACTGTGTCTTGCAACTTTTGCTTGGTAACATGTTCATTCCTTTTGAGTTTCAAATGCATCCTAATTGCCCTTATGATTTTCTTTTTAACACAAGCATTTATTCTTTATTTTAAAAGTCTATGGGATTTTTTAAAACCTGTCTTTTGGCAATTTCTAATTTGATTGTATTATGGTCAAACTACACATTCTAAATATTACTCGTTGAAATGAGGGTTTCTGCTCAGTGAAGGAGCAGAATGAAGGATCAAAATGAAGGATAAGGGCCAGAGATATAGCTCAATGGCACAGTGCCTGCCTGGCAAGTGTGAGGTTGTGAGTTCAATTCCCGGTACCAAAAAAAAAAAAAAAAAAAAAAAAAAAGAATGACAATCATCAAAATGAAGGGATCATAGATGTAGAGATTTACAATGTTTATTATGTGTGGGAAATGATCTCCTTTTGGCTGCACAGTAATTCTGATACAAAAAAATAATAATTCCAATATCCACCAATAAATACCATAGCTTAGCTATAACCTTTATTCAATTTCAGTAGTTTTTCCACTAATCTTCTTCTGTTTCACATTCCTATCTAGGATATACTGAACGGCTCTTCATCATTGTGTTCTCCTTAGCCTTCTCGGATATGTGACAGTTTCTTAAACTTTCCTTTTTTAAAAAAGAAAAAAACGTTAAATATAACAATGAAACCAGGTTTCAAAACAGGTTAATAGAACAGTTACAGTAGTTGATACATTGTAAATTGTCTTCATAGTACTTATTCAGAGTACAAGATATAGCCATGATATCTTGACCAGACAATATTAGCACGAAACTTTCTTTTTAATGAACTAAGAGAAACTAGCTGTAAAACTATCTTAACTATGCAACCCAGGCTGGCCTCAAACTCATCATAATCCTCCTGCCTAAGCCTCCCAAATGCTGGGGTGACAGGCGTGTGCCACCATGCCTGGCCAATGGATTTTTTTAAAAATATTTTTCTGTCATTAATTTTTAGCTCAATCTCTCTGTAATCAGTGGGTAGGTACAAAAAGCCCCACAGCTAAGATCAAAATTAATGGTGAGCTATTGCATCTAAGTTTCAGAATAAGACAGGTACATCCACAATAACTACTTCAACTCATCAAAGCTGAGTAAGTACTCCTAATTTCCAATAATTTCCATGAAGTGCTCTTAACTTCCTCTTTTAGTCTGTGACTAATCACAGGTCCTGGAACAGTCAAGGCAACTTTGAACTCCACTGCCAAAAAATAATCTACCACTGATACATAGATATTCCTCACCCCACCCTCCCAACAAACAAACAAAAAAGACTAAACAAAACTACCACTGATATAAACTTATAAAAAGCTACAATAACTGAGACACTGTGGAACTAGAATGAAGAAAGACAGCTGGACCAATGGAATAGGATAGGCTCCAGAAACACATACACAGTCATACCTGGTATACACAGTTTCCACTGAAGTACAGTGAGATAAGAGTGGTCTTTGGTAAATGGTCCCGGTTAATTTAGATATGCATATGAAAAAGTAACCTTATTGCTATGGTTTATCACACCATAAGCAAATAATCATTTGAGATGGTTTATATAAGTCCATATGAAAGATTAAATATTTTAGAAAAAACAGTGTCCTTAGTAGATAGCAATTTCTTAAATAATACATGAGAAACCAAACTTAATATGTATATCTACGGGGCTGGGGATTTAGCTCAGCGGCAAAAGCGCTTGCCTGGCAAGCGCAAGGTCGTGAGTTCGGTTCCCGGTACCGGAGAAAAACCAAAAAAAAAAAAAAAAAAAAAAAAAAAAATGTATATCTACATCTATGAAACAGGCATACAGATCCAGACATGGGATATTTGTTTTGTCCCAGCAATTGTTGATAACCTTTCCACTTGAAAGCCCACTTTAAAAGATGAGAGGTAACAGAAATTCAATAGCACTTCCATAAGGAATACATTTAAGTGGTGAATAACCATATAAAAATATTTTCAAGATCATTACTCATTGGAGAAATGCAAATTAAAGCCATAGTGTGATACCACTACAACTCTAAGAAAAGGGCATTAATGGAAAAGACAGACAGTACCATGTGTTGGATCTGTAGCAATGAAATTCCCAATATTAGTGTGTGAATGTAAATGGTTTCAGTCACTTTTGGAAAAGTTTTTGGCAGAATCTACTAAAAAGCTCAATATATGCAATTCAAGCACTTCCTGCAACTGTTATCCAAATGACTTAAGTATGTCTGTCAGAAAATTGATGTAAACTCATAGCATTGTAGACAGCTAAGTTAGACAGAAATTAATATGCAGTCAGAGAGGGATTGGGCCGTTGAGGAAGTCAGCAAAGATGAGACATACAAAGATTGTGGCTGGAGGGGAATCTGAAGAAATCCAGGCCTCAAGATAGAGATGCCATAGCCAGGCCTGCAAGCCTCCCTACGGATCATCACCATTTTGAGAATTACACCATAATTAGCCCCACCTGGTCCAGTGGGCCCAGCTAGACCTCAGACACATTGGTGAGTAACCAAAACATCTGGACCCATCCCTTTCCAAAAATGCCATTTTTCTTTCCATACACCCTACCCACATGACTCATTTCCCTATTGGATAAATACTAGCTAAGTGATTGTACTCATAATCCTATAGGCTGTAGTTTGACCTATGTTGTACCTACATTGAGATTTTGCTGTGTAAATTACTCAACAGTGAAAACTGTGTCATATTCAGTGGAATTCTACCCAACAGTGAAAAATATGTGCTCCTGCTGAATGCAGCAAGAATGTGACTCACAAGCTGGGACTGGTGGCTTGTATCTGTAATCCTAGCACTATGAGAGGTCAAGGCAGGAGGATCAAAAGCTTGAGCCCAGTCTGGGCAATTTAGTGAGACCCTGTCTCAAAAACTAAAGGGGCTGGGAATGTACCTCAGTATGAAAGCCCTGGGTTCAATCTTCAATGTGTCTGTTAGAGGGGTGGCTCTTATTTATATTAAATAGAATCAAAGATAAGAGTTTATTGTTTTATTCCATTTAAAGTCATTTAACACATTTATTTAAAGTTCAAAAACAGTAAAACTTAATCTATGATGATAGAGAGTGATCACTTTTATAGAGGGGTTTAAGTGAAGAAAGGGCATGAAGATTTATGAACTGCTTCTTTAGGGAGCTAGAGGTTTCACTGTAAAATCCAATACTGCATGCATCAGTGCTAGCATCAGTCATGATGTACAGATGACCTAGCCTCATATCTGCCTTTCAGAATCCATGGAAGTGAGTAGAACATGTATTTAGCTAGAACCTTGGCTGCAAAGGAGTCCAGAATATCTAGAATTCTTCCTCTTTTTAATTTTCACAGGTGACAGGCAAGAGTCAGTGTTGCTCACAACAATGAATTCTGTACCTCTTGATGGGTGAACTGAAGTTTGAATAATAACCTCCGTTTCAGGAGGCAACCCTTCCAGTGGCTCTGGCTTTTTAAATGTTTGATGATTCTTAGTTTTATGCTCTATTTCCTCCTTCAAACTCAAAAATTGTAGCCGGCACTTGGAACATGGGAAGAGTCTTTTCTTGTTCCAGTGTCTCCAACAATGGTTCATGTATGAATTTGCAGTTTTGAAAATTTTAAGACAAAACAGACAAAGCAAATCCTTAGTGTTTTCATGGCACGTTCTAAAATGTGTTTCCACATCAGCAAAAGCTGATGATCTATAATTGCAAACTTGGCATGCATAGGGCATTTCCCCAGGCTTATGATTGTCTTTCATGTGCTGTAAGAGATCTTGATCTGTTTCAAATGACAACTCACAGATTTTACAGACAGCAGAGGGCTCCCGGGTAGTGTGCACCCTGTCAATGTGACACTGCAGCTGGAATGGAGTTGGAAACTGCCGGTGGCAGTGCTGGCAGGTGGTGTGGTTTTCCCAGCTATCCCCCATCTGCCTCTCAAGTTCCAAATGGTGTTTCATGTGGTTCATAAACTTAACATTTTTCAGAACTTTCCAGCAGCTGAGGCATTTAAAGGTTGAGTGAGTCTTCGGTTCTAGCTGCCCATTTCCTTTATGTTGTCCATAGTAAAAGTCACTAAGTAACAGGACCAGACTTCTTTTCTTGGGATCAAAGGTCTTGTTTTGACCTGTTAGACTTGATAAGCCTGTTTTAACCAGAGCTTCAGAGCTATTTTGTGGGTCTGGATATCTGACAGGAAAAGGTGCCTTTTCATTAGCAGGAGTCCAAGGAAAAGACGTTCCATTCTGAACATAGCTTGACAAGCTTTGTGATGGTGTACATGTGTCCATTTTAGGAGAGTTACCAGAAGGGGTCATGGCTGAAGAATGGTCACTTGGGATTTCATTCCTGAGGTTAGATCTTTTGGGATTTCTGCTGATCTTATCATCAGCCATGAAAAGTTGCTTTGAATCATGAGGAGGAATGACTTGTGGTGAGCTCATTTTATAAGCCAGGCTGGAGGAAGACTCAGCGCTAGTGGGACTATCTGCTGATCTCCATTCAGACTGAGAACTTGGCATGGCAGCCATTGCTTTGCTCACTGGGGTTGCATTAATTCCAGGTTGAGACACATGAGCAGCGTCTTGCCTGAGGTAGCCTTTCTTTCTTTTTGAATATGAGCCTGGGGTGACTCTGTTCAAAATGTTTGAAATAACTGGTTTTGAATTTGAAATCACCTTGACAAAGAGGATTTCAGAATCTACGTTTACATATTCCCTTCCAACAAATATCAGATCATCATCTTCCTCGTGCTTGTCCCTCTGAGTGGGCTGTCTCTCATGCCTCTTCAGGGTTTCTGGTTCTTGTTCTTCATTCAAGGAAGAGTGACCTGCCATTTAAAAATTACTTTGATTGCAGCAGGGTCCCTTCAACATCCACAGCTATCTTTTTGTCAATTGGCACCTAAGAGGCAACCATGCAAAAACATCATTTAGTTCAAAAGATATTTATCAACTTCTTTTGCACATTAAGAAAATAAGCTAAAACTTTCTTTTTCCAGGGCTGGATATTGAACCTAGAGCTTTGTGAATGTTAGGCAAGTGCTCTCCCACTGAGCTACACCTCCCAGCAGACTTAAACTACTTAAGGGACATCATAATTCGAAACTTGTCTCTCCACCTTCCCTCAAGTCCTCTGCAGTCGTGATGCTAATACAGCACTGGCACAAGATTCAAAGAGGCACAAGCTGAATATCCTAGACTACCCATCTCCTTACATTTTATGCCCATGGTGCCTCACTGGCCGCCTGGTACCAGAAGTACTCTCTTGGAAATCTATGCTTTCTAACTAACTTTAATAAAACTTAGCTCTCAATCATCTACTCCTGTAATGTTAATGTTACCTTTCTCCCTGGTCATCCTTGGATATCCTCAGGTGATTAGTTCATGAACCACCAGCACATCCCCTACCCTGGATATCCAAATCCTCAAATTCCTTAACATAAAATAGCATAGTGTTTGCACAGAACCTAGCACATCCTCCTGTGTACTTTAAATCATCTCTAGATTACTTAAAATACCGAATACAATATAAATGCTATGCAAATAGTTGTTTTACTGTATCATTTAGGGAATAATGAGAAAAAGTCTGTACATGTTCAGTATAGATGCAGTTTTTTCAAATACGTATCTTTGTGTGGCACTTGGTTGAATCCAAGAATGCAGAACTCACAGGTAGGGAGGGCTGACTATAAAACGAGCTGCTCAATCCACAGACTTTGGAGTGATCCTTTGCCAGGATTTCCTTCACATCCTATAGTCAATCAATTACCACACCCTGTCTGCCTGTTTTCTGAAAGTATCCAGGGTCTGGTTACTCTCTTCTACCTCCACTGTTGGATCACCATGTTCTCTCTGTGGATCATTGTAGAATTCCCAGTGTTAACCTTTTTGTCAGGCTAGGGATACAGCTCAGTGAGAAAGCATTTTCCTAAAGCCCTGTATTCAATCCCCAGCATGGAAACAAAAAACAAAAGAATTGTCAGATCCCCCCATGGTCATCCCACGGCTTCAATGAGATGATAAATACTGTATACTAATTGCTGACTTGATCACTCCACAGTGTATACAGGTTTCAAAATATTGCTCTGTATACCATAAATCCAACCAGGCATCTTTAATTCCAAAATCCAGTATCTAAAATCAGAACCTTATGCACTGATATGATGCCACAAGTGGAAAATTCCACTTCACATAACAGGTCAGAATTCAGGTATAAAATTGCCTATGTGTAAAACTGCCTTCAGGATATTTATATGAGGTATATATTAAACATAAATAGGGGGCTGGGGATTTAGCTCAGCGGCAAAGCGCCTGCCTGGCAAGCTCAAGGTCGTGAGTTCGGTTCCCGGTACCGGAGAAAAACAAAAACAAAAACAAAAACAAAAAAAACCATAAATGAATTTCATGTTTAGATGTGCATTCCATCTAAGATATCTTATTATTATATGCACATATTCCACACATGCACAAAAAATATCACCCCAAACTCCAAAATATTTCTGGTTCTAAGTACTGTAATAAGGGGTCCTCAGTCTGTATTATGTGTCAATTAAAAATCTTTTCAATAAAGCTTAAAAAACAAAAATATTAAATATATAGAGAAAAAAGTAAAAAGAAAAGACAATATATATTACATATATATGTATACACAAACATGCAGAACTGGCATTTATTCTTTTGCTTATAAATCAGCGGTGACTTTCCATCTTATTCATAGGAAACACCAATAGTTTGACAATGTCCAATAGGACCCTGGAACACATACTTTGTCTATTGTGATCCTATCTTTTCTGCTTCTCACTCACTCCACTGCTGCCACCATCTCAGTGAGTGTGGAATACACCAGGCCTTTTTTCCCCCATTGTTCCTCCTGCCTTGGATGTTCTCTGCCCAGATTATCCCCATTCAGGCTTCCAGCCTGCCTCAGTTTCCGGTTTCCTCACCAAGACTTTCCTGACCACGCTATCAAAACTCACAAGCTCCCCTCACATGCCTTATCTCCCCGCTCCAGGCTTTTTCTTAAACTTAGCATTTATTACCTCCTACCATGCAACATATAAAATATATCCTACTGCTTTTCTATCTCTCTAAATTGTACATTACATGAGGGCAGCCAATGTGTTTTGTCTACTGCTGCCTCTAGAGCAATATCTGCTTAGTGCAGATGCTAAATCTCTGTTAAATAAATACTACCTACTATTAACATTATCACTTATGTGTAGAACAGACTGTAATCTCTTAAGGCTAGGTTTTCCAAACATTTCACAAAACCAGATCCAAATGATTTAACACTATCCTGCTCTAGAGAAAAAAAATCTACCTGCATATGTATAAATTAAAACAAAAGTTTTGTAAACTAATATCCTCACTTTACTACCAGGGATATTCTGATACTATCTATGCCATCAAAACATTTCATTGACTGTAAAGAGCATGCTTTTATTTTCATTTGAAAACTCTGAAATTAGGCTGCATCTCATCTATGCATCAATAGGCTATAAACCAATATAAATATTTTCATAATTTTACCATGTATAATGTTTGTATTTTATAGGATCATCAAAAATAACACACTTGATGGCATCTTAGAGTCAGTGAAAATCTATTGCTTCTTTTTGTATCACAGCCCACTAAACTTATTTTTACAGTTCATTAATGGGTTGCCAGCTACACTTTGGTAATCAGTGATTTAAGACAGAGATTAACAAGTCCCCCACTTTTTGAGACAGGGTCTTACTATGTAGTTCAGGCTGGCCTCAAACTTGCTGCAATCCTCTGTTTTAGCTTCCCAAGTGCTGGGATTACAGGCATCTGCCACAACACCCCACCTTCCCCCTATTTGTATACAGCCAGCAAACTAAGAATATTTTTATTTTCTTGTGGTACTGGGAATTGAACCCAGGACCTTCACACTGAGCTACATCCCCAGCCCTTTTTAAATTTTATTTTATTTTTTTATTTTGAGATACATTCTTGCTAAATTGCTTAACTGCCCAACTTGGTCTAGAATTTGTGATCCACCTACCTCAGCCTCCCATAGTGCTGGGATTACAGGCATGCACCACCAGACCAGTTTATTTTGACCTTTTTAAAGTTTCTTTTTCTTTTTCCTCAGTTTTGGGAATTGAACCTAGGGAAGCTTTACCAACCTGCTGTATCCCCAGCCCTTTCTTAAAAATTTGAGACACAGTCTTATTAAATTACCCAGGTTAGATTTGAATTTGCGAGCCTCCCGCTTTAACTTCCTGAATAGCTAGGATTACGGGTGTTTACCACAGGCAATTGGATTTTTTTGGTTTTGTTTTTGTTTCTCTATTTTTTACTTCTAAAGTTTCAAATGTGGGGAAATAAAAATACCAAAGCAGTATTTTGGGACACGTGAAAATTATATAAAATTCAAAATTTCAGCATCCACAGTAAGTGTTGTTGGGACACAGCCATGATTATTTAACTAATGTCGTCTACAACTGCTTTCCTTCTGGTATGCCTGAGTACAATGGTAGCAACAGAGACCAGGGGCCCTGCAAGGCCTAGGTTTGTCAGTCCTAGCTGTAAAGAAGAAAAATGAAGAGTACTAAAATTTTTAGCTTACCAGTTCCTTAAACTGAATCTCCAGATGTTTCAGTGCTGCCCAATATTTCCCACTGTGGGCCACAAGGGATATTACAGCTGTGGTGTCTGTGCTTCTAGCTCCCAGAAAAATCAGTCCAAAGCTCCACAGCCAGGCCTCCTGTGCTCTTATATCTTGCCGCTTGCTCTTCAAAATCCTTTCTGAGGGTTGGGCAGAAGAGCCTATTCTTTTAAAGCCTATTGTTATCTAATCTATAATATCTAAATTGGTTTAAATCATGTGCCTAAAACAATTTATTCTGATAGGATTTTTAGCCGTAGTCCAGAGTGATGCCAAAACCTTTCCCGCAGATTTCTAGGCAAAGGTTAAGTAAGAATGAGGTTTGGCTTTAGGGCCCGATCTAGCGGCCACCTACAGGTCTAGCTCCTGTGCTGGTGAGAGTCCTTCCTCCCTTCTCTGCTGTTCAGAGTCCAACCATCTTGTCTCCAGTTTATATAGATAAACTGAAATCCATTACCTGCTTGTGCGCAGGGAGGTCCAGCGAGCAGGCCTCACTCCTGCATTGTCTGGGTGGTCTGTAGCTCTCGAGGATTTCTGGTTGCTCAAATAAGGTACTTATTGTGGGTCTTCATCAGGCTTCTCAAAGTAGCAGCGCACACCCTCCTTAATCCATTAACCGGGTGGAAGGTTACATCCGGGTATTCCCTTCCCTCCAACCGCCCTTCCCCCTTTGCCAGCCCCTCCCTTGGAACCGTCTTGATCTAATCTCAGCCCTTCACTCCCTCTCCTTAAATCCCTTGCAGTATAACCCCTCGGGGGAGGGAAAACTTCAAGAGCCCCTGAAAGGCAAGAAATATTTGTATTTCCACATAGTCTAGTGCCACTGAGTCACTAAATTAAAATTAAATTGCAGTTTACAAATTAAAATATGTAAATTGCCGGCACCTGATACAATTTTGAAAGTACTAATCCCAGCACTCTGGGAGACTAAGGCAGGCAGATTGCTAATTTGAACCCAGCCTGGACAATTTAGTAATTTAGAGACCTTATTTCAAAAATTTAAAAGGGAGGGCAGGGCTGGGGATGTCCTTCAGTGCAAATATCCTGAGTTCAATGCTAAGTATAGCAGGAGAAAAATAAAAACAAAAACAAAAAAGCTTTACTAAGCAGTGCTATGGGAGGCAGAGGCCATATATATGTCTCTTTACTTGGTGAGCATTACAAATGAAGCCCAAGAAGGTATAAATGTGTCACAGGGGGGTCTTTAATCTCATCTGGCTGCTGGAGAAAACCTCCCCGAGAGCACTTCAGGTAACCAAGGGTATTTCCTGTAGAACAGCAGGGTGAAATTAAAGGAGAGGTTTAGAAAATAGTAGGAACTGCAGGTAGGGATCTTACAGGCCTAACCTACAGACCAAAAATCTCCTGAACCTTCAGGGCCTCCTATTACTTTGCCCTTTTTGTTCCAACCACACCGGCATTCTCCCACCTTTGCAAGGACCATGGCCCAAGTCTCTTATTTCTGGGCTATTCTTCATTCAGACATCTTCTCATCTTTTTCTTTATTTTCCAAATCTTGTGGCAAAGCTGCTTCTCAATGAAGCCCACCTTCCCTGACCATGCTACTTAAAATGGCTAATTTTCCCCACCTAAAATTTCCTGTGCCCCTTGCCCTGCTATATGTATTGCCAAGGGGTAGGGAGAAGGTGGGTGTGTTCCAGAATTCCCAACCTTTTCTCATGGAATAGGTACTTGCTAGTTTGAAACATTTACTGCTGCTTCCTCTTTGGCTGAAATTTTTTGTTTGCTTGTTTATTTCAAGATGGGATCTCACTATGTAGTTCAGGCTAGCCTTGATATGTAGCCCAGGTTGGCCTTGAACTGGAGATCCTCCTGCCTCAGCCTCTCAAGTGCTAGGTTTACAGGGATGTGGCACCATGCATGGCATTTGCTACAGTTTAAATCGTTTGAAGACAGCAACTTTTTTGCCTGTCTCATTCACTAACATATATCCAATACCTGCAACTTAGCAGCCACTCAAGAATACTCATTAAAGGGGCTGGGGATTTCGCTCAGTGGCACAGCACCTGCCTGGCAAAGCGAGGTCGTGATTCGATTCCCAGTACTGGAAAAAAACCAAAAACCAAAAAAAAAAAAAAAAAAATACTCATTTAAAAAAATGATATGTGTGTGGATAGATTTAGAAACAGATTCAGCCAAATAAAAAGAAAATAATAAACATAAGAAGGGTGAGGAAAGACTGGCTAATAGGTACTAAGTTTTACTAGTTAGAAGAAATAACTTGGTATATATCAAACAGTGGTGTGACTTTATATAGTAATAATATACTATATATTTTCAAAAAGCTAGTAGAAAGTGTTTTTAATGCTTTTACCACAAAGAAATGATAAATGTTTAAAAAGATAAACACTCTTACTATAATTTGAACTTGAGGCACTGTGTACATGTACCAGTACACAACACAAAATGGTACCTGATAAATATATATAATTTTTTACATGTCAATTAAAAGCATAATAATTTAAATAGAAAAAATGCATGCAAAGAATAAATAAAATTTTATTTTAAAAAGTTAAAGACAGATTCAGCAAAGATTTTTTTAAGTAGGGTAGAGAGGCCAGAGTATTGAAACTGGGAAATATACCAGATCCTTCTGTCATCTGCAATTCACTGAGGTGTGTAGTATAAGAATCCCAGAAACTTGAACCACAAGGAAAGGTCTCCCATCAGATCTCACACTTCTGTCATCCCAGCATCCAGTAACTGGGAGAAAGATCAATCACTGAAAAGCCTTCACTGTACTGCTCCTAGGGCAGCAAACAGCTTTGTCCATTCTGCAGGACTGAACTTCACTCCTTTCCAGAAGCAGATTCCAGTGGAAAGATTCCAGAAATGTCAAGTGGGGCCAGAAGCTGGCTCAGGTATAATGCCAGACTTCCACTGCGATACGAGGTAATAGAAACCATACTTGTGGGAAGTGGTCAATTGTCTAGAAAAAGCTCAAGTTCCTTCTGCATTGCAGTTCTTTTTTCTTAAATTTAAAAGTTCAAACATTGGACTTCATCTAGTTTATTCTAGCCAACTACTTACCCAAACAACTAATTTAGCTATCATAACATTAGATGATCTGAAAAATAATTTGCAACAGGAAGCAAACTTTTTCTGGTAAATGAGATTTTTATACTGCCTTGCAAATTTTACCTTTTGGTACTAGGTACCATGCAGAACAAATTTGTTATAATGTGTTTGAAGATTATAAATTGGGATGAAACATCCTCAGAGCTGATTCTCCACCAATCTTTTTGGAAGTGCCTGTGCTTTGAGGAAGCTCCTACTGGAAAACGCTCTTTTAGATCACCTCTGCTTTCCAAATTCTAGTGGTTAGATTAATATTATTATATATTTAAATGACTGCTTGGATCATTTATGCATTCAAGGAACAGAGTAGGAAATAGATTGAGGGTCAGAAATTGAAGCAGGTCATTAAAAGATTATTTATATCAATTTACTGTGCTTTTGGAAGAACCAGAAAGTTGAGTGTTAAATTGGGGAGATATGCAGAGGTACACATGGACTCAGAGTTTCTCTTTTTTTTTTTTTGAGAAAGGGTATTTACTTTTGTAGTTCAGCCTGACCTTCAATTCACTATGTAGTCCAGGCTGTTCTTGAACTCATACTGATCCTCCTACCTCAGCCTCCCAAGTGCTAAGATTACAGGCATGTGTCACTATGCCTGACCCAAAAGTGTTAACGGAAATTTTTCAACCAAAGGAAAGGCTTAGAGGCACAGCTATATCTTATCTGTAACAGGAAATGAAGTGGGGTAGGAAGAGCTCTAGCTAAAGGACTACAGAACTGGGAAAAATTAGGTCAGTGAAATGAGGAAGGCACATTACACGTTAAACATTGTTAGCTAAGATTTTTTAGTTAGGGTTGTATGTTGCTTAATCTTCAGCTGTGTTAATTTTATTTGAAAAGATGAGCTTTAGGTGGTGATCATGAGGGTTCTGCCTTACTGAATTGATTAATGTAGCCTTGGAACCATGGCTAATGGCTAATGGATTAATGGATTATCCAGGGAATGACTTTATTTTATATATATATATGATTTATTCAAAGGTGGGAGAAAGGGAAAAGTGAGATGGCAGACAGCCACTCTGGATGAGTAGGAAGTATTCGAAAGGGAAATACTTGTGGATATCTTGTCTGCAGCTCCTTTTATTGAGATCTTTGTCCCAGGTAGGCTCCTGGAATCTGACTGGCTCCCTAGCTTGTCTTTCATCCTAATGTTGGATTTTTTTTTTTTTTTCTGTTTTTTTTCCAGTACCAGGAATCAAACTCACGACCTCGCACTTGCCAGGCAGGTGCTGTGCTGCTGAGCTAAATCCCCAGCCCCTGCTTTTCTTTTTTTTAAAAAATTTACTTTATTGGTACATTTTAGATATATATAATGATAATAGTCATTATCAGGAATTTGTACCTGTACATGGTATATCTTGCTTCTTTTTTCCCCCATCCCCCTTCCCTCTCCTTCCTTCAACCTGTCTCTCCCTCCTTATTTACAAAAGCTTTGTTTCCATTTTTCCTTCTATTTTCTTTCTATTTCTTGTCCCTTTCTTTCCCCCTGTGCCTCACCTTTGCTCCCCTTCACATTTGAACATTTTCTTCCTAATTCACCATATCTATTACACATTTTTGGTCCTTATTTACACTTTCAGTTTCTCACACCAGAGAAGCAATGCAGTATTTACACATGTGTGTCCAATTTATTGCACTTAAGAGTATAGTCTCAAAGTGCATCCATTTAGCTAGAAATCTCTAAAGCTTGTCCTTCTTTATGACAAAATAGTATTCCATTGTATATAAAAAAACCCCACATCTTCTTTATCCAGTCATTGGTTGATGGGCATTTGTGCTGTTTCCAATTTCTTCTGGCCATGACTTTTCCTGTCCTTTGTTAGAGGGTAAGATTATGGGTGATGGCCTTATGGAAAGGTAGTTTAGGTTTAAGGATTAGGTAAAGAGGAAGTATGTGATTCTTATGTTAATCACACTATCTGGGAACTTCCCAGGCCTGGCTTCTTTGCCTTTGTCTTGCTATTTGCTCAATTCTAGCTGGAGAGGCCAAAACTGCTTTCTCAATGAGGACTTCATAATATCTCCTCCCAACCTACAGGGCCCCCGTCCATACAGAAGTACACTTTGTAGCATGAGGGTGGGCCACTATGCAAGACAGAATATAGTGGCAAAAACTCAATGTGGGCTTTTTGTGTTATCCACTCCTCAGGGTGACATCAGGCCTAGGCCATCCTATGGAAAACCTGCTCAAGTTCCCTCCAGAAGTCCACATGCAAGGCTTTGGGAATTGCTGTATGCAGGTGTTATGGTGGATACATTGTGTCAACTTGAGAAGTTTAGAAGTTTAACTAAGCAATTCAGCAGGGGTTTAGGGTCCTCACTTTGTGAACATCTTCATTCTGTGTAAGAGGAAGGCACACAGATAGTATGAGTGCTACAGCCCCCGTGGGGGTAGCCTGCTTACAATATAAGGGAGGAAGAGACTTGTTCTCCCCCTCTTTTTGCTGTTGTTGCTTTTGCTGTCTTCTGCCATTGTGAACTGTTGCCCCTTACTATGCTTCCTTGCCTTGGAGCCAGCTGATTATGGACTGAAACCTCCACAAACTGTGAGATGAATAAACCTTTTCTTCCTTAATTTTGGGCATCAGGTATTTTGTCTCAGCAATGACAGAAAAGTAACCAAGACAGAATTTGGTACCAGAGAAATGGGGTCATTGCTGTGATTATGCTCAAGAGCCTTTAGGAATGGCTTGTGGGAAGAGTTTGGAAAGGTTCAGAGATGTTGCCTGAAAGAGTAGTGCTGGAACACCTTATGCTGTTCTGTATGGGAGATTCTGCTCAGAGTTCAGAAGACCAGAAGGTTGATAGCAATCCTGCTGATAAAGCCCTGGCTCAGGAGGATTCTTCTGGGAAGAAGAACTACATTGGCTGCTGAACTCCAGGTAATGTGCATTACAGCTTGACAGAAAGTTTGTCTGCATTTTACTCATGTCCAGAGATTTTGCCTGAAACTTAGATTAAGGACAGTGGACTAATTAATCTGGCAGAAGAAATTTCAAGGCAGTAGAATGTTGAGGTCATGGCATGGCTGCTGTTGGGGGCTTTTAGCCAGATTTATGTGGTGAACCAAGAGCACAGAGCCCAGCAGAATTATTTAAAATGTGAGTTGGCCAGAAGGGAAGCTCTAGTAAAGCTGAGGACTGCAAAGATAGAGCAGAGAAGATCTTGATTACTGAGAAGGAACAGGAGAATGTAAAAGATAGCCTGAGGGCATCACAAGGAACAGCAAGTCTCCACCCTTTGCAGCCTCAAAACCACAAAAATGAAAGACTTTGCTGTGAGGAGAAAGCTGCAGAATGCCATGTCTCAGAATGGTGGCAGTATAGAGAATTTGTTCCTTAGAATTGGATTCAGAGTGCCCAGTGATCTAGGCACTCAACTCCTACAGCCAAGAGAAAGGAAAACCTGGCTACTGCTCCAACTAGCAGCAGACATTGGCATTGTCCATGTCTGTTTAGACACATGCAGAATGCAGGAGTTATAGAATTAAGAAGGCTTCCACCTCTATTTCAGAAGGCCTGGGAGGCCAGGCAGTGTGCCCCTGAGAGGGCAATATGTGAAGCTGTGAGGGTGAAGGCTGAAAGTGCAGTGGAAACTGCAGAAGTTTGGAAAGGCTAGGAACATGAATCATCTAAGGAAAGCTGCAAGGAGGGAGCAAAGTGGGCCTAAGAGAGAAGCCATGGGAACTGTAACTACCAGAAGTGCCTTAGGAGTCACACTAGCCTTTTGGAGTTCACAATTTGCCACAAATTGTTTCAAATGCTGGACATGGAACTACAGGACTTAATGTTTGCTCTGCTGGATTTTGGACTTGCTTTGGTTCCAATCCTTTGTATCCCCCTGTTTGTAACTTTTGAAATGAAAATGTTTATCTTGAGCCACTGAATGTTGAAAATGTTAACTTTTCATTTGTACAAGGCTCACAGCTAAAAGTTTTGCTTACATCTCAGAGGAGACTTGGGACTTGGGCTTTTTTAACAATACTGAAACTGTTAGGACTGTGGCAACTCTTAAAGATGGACTAAATTCTTTTTGCATAAAGGGATGTGCATGAGTCTTTGGGGGGCCAGGGGAAGAATGTTATGGTTCTAATGTAATATAATGTTGATAGATTTAATACTGGTTCTTAAGGATTGTTCAACCTGTGTTATAATGTTCAAATTGTGAAATCATAAGAATAAACATTAGCCAGGTGTGGTGGTGCACACCTGTAATCCCACCACTCAGGAGGCTGAGGCAGGAGGATCATTGCAAGTCTGAGGCCAGCCTGGGCTACAAAGTGAGTTCAGGACCAGCCTGACCTTCATGGTGAGACCCTGTCTCAAAAGGCAAAAAAAAAAAACCAACAACAACAACATAAGAATAAGCATATCTTTGTATCTGGAAACTGGTTTAAAGAAATGCATCTGGCTGCTAAATTGACAAGGGGTGGATTGTTATGGTTGATACATTGTATCAATTTGAGTAATTTAGAAGTTTAACTAAGGGACTCAGCAAGGGGTCAGAGTCCTCACTTTGTAAACATTCTCATCCTGTGCAAGAGGAGGGCACAGAGATGGTGTGAGTGCTGTACCCATCCTAGTGGGTGGTAGTCTGCTTACAATATAAGAGAGGAAAAGAGGCTTGCTCTTCTCCACTTTTGCTCATCTTGCTTTTGTTGTCTTCTGCCACCTTGAACTGTTGCCCCTTAGTATGCTATCTTGCCTTGCAGCAAGCTGATTATGGACTGAAACCTCCACAAACTGTGAGCTAAGAAAAGCTTTCTTTCCTTAATTTTGGGCATCAGGTATTTTGTCTCAGCAATAAGAAAAAAGTAACTAAGAATGTTTTGGGGTTAATAATATCCCTTAGTTATTGTGGGCTGATCAGGTCCACAATCTCCCCAATGAGTGTACAGTGAAGGCTAAATAAAAAGAGGCAAATGGAATGATTTCAGGGCTCCAGGAGGATCAAAGCCCTCTCACAGAATTCAAGATTCTCTCAGGGTGAAGACTAAGACCTTCTCTGGGTGGCCCATATTTATCTGGCTATCAGAAGAAGGGAGGGGAATACTCAAGAAGGGTGGAATTACTCAAGGACTTCTCCAAGTAAGGCATTAAATTAATTCTTAATAAGGATTAAATTAATCCACCCAGGAGTGAGATGCCTGAGGCTATTGCCTTTATCTAGTTGAGCTCGGATCCAGGTGTCCTTGGCTGTGATCTTGTCTTATCCTTTGAGACTTTCCAGCTTCATCCACCATTGCAGGTTGTCATAGGGATTAGTGGCTCACAGAGGCTCACTTACTGAGTCTGTTGCTCACTTCCAGACAAGCGGTCTAGGCTTTGGGCAGATTCACAAGTAAACATAAAAAGCCAATTGCTTAATTTAAGTCTTGCTCAGGGTTGCTTTATAGTGATCTCCATCAGAATATGTCCTGGGATTTTGTAATTAAGAGATCACACATATTTCCCCAGCCAGCTTTGTCATGGCCTAATCTCCTGTCTCATCTCACTTTTATTCCAGATGACTAAGAGTGAAGTTACTTTTTTTGAATTGTGAAACAGGTCAATATGTAGCCTCAGCTGGCCTTGACTACATGGCAGCCCTCTTCATTGTTGACATTGCGGGCACGCACCAACACATCCAGCTCAATGAAGCTATTGACCATTAACATTTTCCTTTTCACATTTAATATAATGATAGTGAGTAAACATTCCACTTTCCTACAAAATATTTCCATTGAAAGTAAACTTTAGAAGCTGAGCATGACAGCACTCCTGCAATCTCAGCACTCAGGAGGCTGAGGTAGGTGGATTGCCACAAGTTTGAGACCAGCCTGGGCTATATAGTGAGTTCAAGGCTAGCCTGAGCTACATAATGATACTTTGTCTCAAAAAAAAAAAAAATTAGGAGCAAGGTGTGATGGTATTATTGGGTAGCTCCTTCTAAAAGTGGCTCAACAATTCAACATTACTGTAATGGGTTGCCCTGAATAAAGAACCAAGACCAGAATCCAAATTGGAATTTTAAGAGCCTTTATTAGCTGGGCTGGCGGCTGTCAGTCTGTTCTTCACGCAGGGAGATGCTGAGCAGCCCCGAACCGAAGAAAGTTTGAGCTTTTAAGCTTGAAAACCACATCCTGGTTGGCACAGGTGAAAAGATTTTTTGCAAGGGCAAAAAAGCAGAACCTATTGGTTCCAGCAAGCAGGTGTTGCAAAGTTCAGAACGTTCTCAAAAGCATACATTGTTTTCAAACTAAACTAACAATCAAGCATAGTTTTCAAACTAAACTAACAATCAAGCGTAGTTTTTCTTTCTTGGGTCAAACTGACATTTTTCCTCCACCCAGTAGCCCAGCAATTTTCATTTGTTTTATGTGTTCACCACAATTACCAGGTTTGGGGTTGCTCACCTCTCCTTGTGAAATTGAATTTTAGGTTTTTTGTCTCAAAGAATGAAAGGAAATGAGCAAAAAGCAGTGGCAAAATTTATTTGAAAAAGTGAAAATAAAGTAGTGAGGGAGAAACTGGCTCTGCAGAGCAAGCCTGGGCTGAGTAAAACAGGAAGAAGCAAGATAAAAGCACACCCTGGAGGACATAGGGCAGGCTATTATGAAGAAAGCCATGATAGCAAGCTCTGCTTGGTGTCTGTATTCTTTAATGCTGTCCAGATCTCAAGGAAACCCCCAAGAATGTCTATATATGATTTCTGAGAGGTGGTGCCAGGATCCCACATCCCAGGCTGACATCAGGCCTGATCCACTCTGTTGAAAAAATGCTCAAATTCTCATAAGAAGTCCATGTGCAGGGCTTTGGGAGCTGTTCTGGGCATGTACAGTATCTCAGGATCTTGTAATTAACAGGTCACACCTACCATGCTAGCCAGTTTTGTCACACGCTAATCTTCTATCTCAGTGGCACATGACTATAATCCCAGCACTCAGGAGGCTGAGGCAGGAGGATCCTTGTGCATTCAAGGCCAGCCTGAACTACATAAGGAGACTCCATCTCAAAAAACAAAAACAAAACAAACATGCAAAAGCAAAGCCAAAACAAAACAAAATAATAATAATAAAAAAAAAAACTTGTCACATCTGGCTCCTGGTCAGGGAACCAAAAATGTTGTATCTGGGGGACAAGGCCAGCCTGAACTACATAAGGAGACTCCATCTCAAAAAAACAAAAACAAAACAAACATGCAAAAGCAAAGTCAAAACAAAACAAAATAATAATAAAAAAAAAAACTTGTCACATCTGGCTCCTGGTCAGGGAACCAAAAATGTTGTATCTGGGGGACAAGCACCACTGCTCTGCTGTCCAAGCAGCCCACCAGGATTGTAAACTCAGCCACAATAAAAAAATTAGAGAGACAAAGTTTGACAGAAGGGAGACACTTTATTTATAAAGAGGAAAAAGAAGGGAGAGGAAAGGAGAAGATAGCTACCCTGATAAACCGTCAAGGTGGGGGGCTCCAGAAAGATGGAGGACCCTTTGCTCTCTGTTGCTTTTATAGACATGTCAGAGATCCTCCCCCAACAAACTTCACATAACTGGATTAGCTTCTGGGCATCTCTGTCTAACGTCATTTCTTCCAGTGGTCTACATTCAGCTTCTTTCTGTCTGTTTACCTGTCTTCGACCTACTTCTTAAGGCCCTACCTTTGGGGTGGCAGCTAGTTTGCAAGGGAGTACCTTATTCATGGTTAGCTTAGTGTAA
The DNA here is from genome assembly GCF_000276665.1 of Chinchilla lanigera. NCBI lineage: Eukaryota > Metazoa > Chordata > Mammalia > Rodentia > Chinchillidae > Chinchilla > Chinchilla lanigera. The sequence goes on from NW_004955455.1 coordinate 6,909,802, forward strand.
GGGAATATGTGGATATCTACTGTACTCTATAATCACCCTAGAGTGAATAATATAATGACTGTGGACATTTACATATTTGTATAAATATATAACATTTATATATGTGTGTTAGTGTAATGGTGTGAGTGCATACTGCCTGAAAGTTGGTGCCCCCCTTGTGCACTTTTCCTATATTTTATTGGAGGTGGGGGTGGCCCATTTTTTGTGTACTTGGCTTTCTGTGTCCTGCCTGTCAGCTCTTGTTCTGGTCTCTTGGTGCAAGTCCCAGGGCCAGTTGGTGTCTTCTTTATCTGGTTTTTCTCTCTTTTTCTATCTCTGTCCTTGACCTACTTCCTAGGACAATCCCTCTAGGAAAGTTTGTTTTTAACTCCTTTTAGTCAGGATTAACTAGAAGACCTAGTAAGGCCCTTATTTTATTTATTTTTTTCTTACCTACAGATCCCTGACCCTGCAAACTTAGGGAAAATTTGAGTATTACAGGTTAAAGTCATGTTTCTAAAGATTGTCCAAACTTAGTACCACCTGGAACAGTTACTGATTACAGGACTTTGTGTTACCCTGGGGAACTTCAATGAACAAGGGAGAGAACTATAACTTTTGGTTCAATTTTTGCCCCATCTGATTCTTAGGTATGGGCACTTTTGGAAGATTTTCTGTCTCCAAATGATTGAAATATCCATGTGCTTGTCTTGGTTACTTTTCTCTCATTGCTGAGACAAAATACTTGACACCCAGAATTAAGAAAGGAGAGGTTTATTTAGCTCATAGTCTGTGAATGTTTCAGTCCATACTCAGCTGGCTCCAAGGCAGGGTGGCACATGGCAGAGGGCAACCATTCATGGTGGCAGAAAACAGCAAAGCAACAAGAGCAAAAGGGAGGAGTGGCGACAAGCAGCCTCTTTCCCTCCCTTACACTGTAGGCAAACTATCCACCCCAGGGTGGGTGTAGCACTCACACCCATAATCCCAGCATTGGACTATGGATCAATCAAAAGTCTAGAATAGAAACCCACCCCATGACTGCATGAAGATTTGGGGAGACATGCAGACACAAACTGTAGCAGTGCCCATTACTTCAAGGGAAGCCTAAGGGTGGATTAAGGGTTACTAACTTGTTTTTAATTCATTTATTTCACACCCACACTTAATAACTGCTTTGGAACAAATATAACTAAGGCAGGAAGCTCAAACTGGGAGTCCATTTATCAGTTTCTAAGCCTCCTTCCCTCCTTTGCAGAGCCTTCTGGAAGTCCTGCTCTTTTGAGAGAGGTTGAGATGGGTAAGCAAACACCAGAAATCTGGATTCAAACTTGACTACTGCACCACTTTTGAATCACCAGAATCATGCTTAAGTTTCAACTAATTTAAGGAATCACCTGTGAATCCTGGGAAAATGTTAGTTCTAGTTCAGTAGTAGTATGAATTACCAACAACCTCTCAGGGGACACCCAGGCCACTTGGCCATTAACCAAACCTTGAGTAATAAGGACAAGTGAAATTTTGTGTCCTGGCCAGGATAGGGCCTTTTCTTCATTGGCCCTAGCCCAATGAAATCAGTGTCTCTAGGATTGGGACCCACTGCTTCTTACATTTTCAGCCCCTGTTCAACGTTTATCAGGTGTGCTCTGTGTGATAAAGCTCTTACCATCACTCTCTGCTCCTGAAAATTCCCATGTTAAATCCTAATCCCCAGTAGTTCAGAATGTAACCATGTTCTGTGATAAGACCTTTAAGGAGAGATTCAGTTAAAATGAAGTCACTCCATCCAATATAACTGCCCCCCTTATAAGCATAGGAAACTTTTTACACATAAGGATACAGGAGTGCAAATACATAAATAAAAGACTGTCTTCAAGCCAAAGCAGAGAGGAATCAGGAAAAACTAGACCTACAAACACCTTGGGCTTGGACTTTTAGCCTCCATATTAGTGACAAAATGAATTTCTACTGTTTAAGCTACCCTATCTTAGTATTATGTAATGGCAGCCCAAGCAAACTATTGTATACAATCTCCAAAGTGGGAATCAATGGAGAGGGTTCATATCTGGGATAGGTAGAATGTGTGCAAGTGATAACTGTTAGGTAACTTGTGACCACAAACAAATGCCCTTGGGGGATTTCTATTATACCCATGCACCCTGATTTTCTAGGAAAGCACTTTCTTCCCTTTTGAATTATTTTCTAGAGATTATTTCTTGTGGGGACCTCCCCACCCCAGTTTTCTTTCTGCCCCAATTCCCTTGATTTCTCTTTGTTATGCTTTGGTTTATGGCTGATTCATGGGTTTGAGTGCTATACCCACCCTGGGGAACTTCAATGAACAAGGGAGAGAACTATAACTTAGGTATGGGCACTTTTGGAAGATTTTCTGTCTCCAAATGATTGAAATATCCATGTGCTTGTCTTGGTTACTTTTCCCAGATAGTTTGCCTATGTAAGGGAGAGAAAGAGGCTGCTTGCCAGCACTCCTCCCTTTTGCTCTCACTGCTTTTGCTTTCTTCCACTGCCATGAATGGTTGATCTGTGCCATGTGCCACCCAGCCTTGGAGCCAGCCAAGTATGGACTGAAGCCTCCACACACTATGAGCTGAATAAAACTTTCCTTCCTTAATTTTAGAGCATTAGGTACTTTGTCCCAGCAACAAGAGAAAAGTAACTAAGACACTCTCCTAAACATAAACAGTAGAACCTTGTCTTAGTTATTCTTCTCTCATTGCTGAGAAAAAATACCCAATGTCCAAAGTTAGGGAAGGAAAGGTTTACTTATCTTACAGTTTCTGGAGGTTTCAGTCTATAATCAGTTGGCTCCAAGGCAGGGTGACAGGGCACAGGGGCAACACTCCAAGGAGGCACAAGACAGCAAAAGCAGCAAGAGTCAAAAAGGGAGGAGCGGCAAAGAACAACCTCTTTCCCTCTCTTATATTATATGCAGACTACCCACCCCAGAGCGGGTGTAGCACTCACACCCATAATCCCAGTATTGGACTATGAATCAATCAAAAGCTCTAGAAGCCCACCCCACAACTGCATGCTTTGGGGGTACATACAGACACAAACCATAACAAACATGAAGGACAGAGAAAGATTAATTTTCCTCACCTTGAGGTGAGGAAAAAATGTGTTCAATCTCTGTATTACAGCTAAAGAAAGGGAAAAATAATAAACTGTCATCCTATGTTAGAATAGCCTGAAAGCTAATTGCCTGGCATACAAAAACATTTACCTGAGGGAGGGCATAGGCCAGACTGGTGTGCAGATGCTGAGCAGGTCTACTTGGGGGTAAGGAGAGGATGTTACTTACCTAAGGTAGTTTCCATAGTGAAAAACAAGACACTTTCTGTGATTGGGTTGAAAGAAAACAACTTTATGGAAATAATTTTGGGTCTATAGCCAGTAAAGGAATAAGAGGGAGGGCTAGAAAGTGGTCATACATTATTCCTTATATGTTCCCAACTCCAGGAGCCTTCACAATACAAGTTTTAAGCACATGGGCTCCTTGAAACCAGAGAGTGAAGTGTCTAGCCTGATTTCAGCAAAGCCAAAAGTTGGTTAGTCATAGATCCACCTTGCACTAGCCAAGAAATGTTGTATTTTTTTTTTTTTTTTTTTTTTTTTCCGGTACGGGGAATTGAACTCACGATCTCGCACTTGCCAGGCAGGCTCTGTGCCACTGAGCTAAATACCCAGCCCCAAAGATAGGAATACTACTAGTTAGCAGATCAGGAAATGTTTCCTTCTTACCTACCCCAGGTGTCCCATGGTCAACAGAGCCATACACTATGGTTAGGTAGATGCTTCTTGACCTCAGTGTTGTGTCTTGGATCCAGGCCTGTGATGGTGAGGGTGCAAGAAAGTCAGGCTGATTATCCAGCAACAAGACTGGGTGTGACAGTCCCTCACAGTCTAAGAATGTTGTACCCAGGAAGAAATCATATCTGCTGTATCCTCCCATGAAGACCAGATTATTTGAAAAGTGGACCCAACTTGCTGGGGTGACTCTGGGAGACACATACATGCCTGAAGTGACTAATAAAGGAGGTCAGCCTATGTCCCTTCCTCTATTAATAGGGGAGAGCATGGTTTTTGCATTGTTCTCACAAACTTTTCCTCTTCCTCTCTTACTGTGAGAGCTCTTGATTTCTTCCTACTCATATGCTCACCTCTGCTGAGAACCTAGAGTGAGAAATCAGAAAGGAAGTGATCCCCTTCCTTAAATGTAAAACTGGGATAGAAAAAATGAGGACCATGCTAGTTGCTAGGATATGCTTAGATAACTAACTATAGTGGCCCATGTTTAAAAAATACAGACATGTTAAGAAACTCACCTAAAGTCACACACATAAATAGCATCAAGGATTTGAATCTAGTTCTTAATCTCTCAGGTGCTTTTCTGTTCAAAAGAAAATCTCAAGTGCCCACTATTTGCCAGATATTACAAGATCTGAGGTGCAGAGATAAATGATAACTACTTCCTGGGATTGTTATGAATGATAAATTAAATAGTGCATGCAAAAGATTTTGTGCTCCACCGCCCCAATGTGTCCTGCCTCCTGGAATTCACACATTAGCAGGATATTGTACAATGATGGTGTGTGATTTCCAAGACTAGATCATACAAGACATTCTGCTTTCCTGTGGTCTGCTCTGATGGAAACCAGCCAGCCGAAAAACTCAAGTGACCCTAGGTGAAGGTTACATGATGAGAATTGAGGCCTTCTATCAACAGCATTAAGGGACTGAGCCTTTTACCAACAACCAAATAAAAAGACCATCTTGGAAAGGGATCCCCCAACCCTCACCAAGTGTTTGGATGAATAATCAATTTTGAGTGTAAACTCATTCAGATTCTGAGTTACAGTCACTTCACCAAGCCTAAAACTGTGAAATAATAATTTATTGTTGTTTTAAGCCTTTAAGGCTGGGGATATAGCTCAGTGGCACAGTGCCTGCCTGGCAAGCACAAGGTCCTGAGTTCTATTCCCAGTACAAAAAAAAGAAGCCTTTTAAGTTTTGGGATAATTTGTTATGTAGTAATAGATAACTAATATAGTACTCAATCATTATTACTACCACTACATCGGTGCTTTGTTATAGAAAACAAATTGAGTGTATTAAATTCATGTGTGTGTGTATGTGTGTGTGTGTGTGTGTGTGTGTGTGTGTGTGTGTATGTATGTTTTACTGAGGATTGAATCCAGGGCCTTTAAACTGAGCTATATACATCCCAGACCTTTTATTTTTGTTTTGAGACAGAGTCTTGTTAAACCATCCAGGCTGAGCTTGGATTTGTGATCCTCTTGCCTCACCCTTCCAGAGTGCTGAGATTACAGGTATACACCACCACACCCACAAATTCTATGCCTGCCCCCCAACGATGTTAAGCTAGCTATCAAAGATAACTGTGCCCACCAGAGTTTTTGTTAATGATCTGAATGATACCAGTAAACAACATGCATTAGTTTTCAAGGACTGTTATAACAAAATATTACGGACTGGGTGCCTTAAACAATATAAATGTAATACAATATATTATAATATTTATAAAAGTTTTAATGAAATTTGTTAAATATATTTATAAAATTTATTAAATATAATATACATTTATATTACAATATAAATATAATATATAATACAATATAAATATAAATTTATATTCCCACAAATCTAAAGATTATAAGTCCAAATCAAGGCATTGGTATGATTGGTTTCTTTTGAGAAAAGAAATTCTCTTTTTTAAGCCAATTTAGTTTTCAGATAGCAATCTTCCGGCTATGTTCACATAGAATCTTTCTTCTATGCATGTCTGTGTTCTAATTTCCTCTTCTTATAAGAACACTGGCTATGTCAGATTAGTGCCCACCCGTTTGACTTCATTTTACCATAATCACCTCTAGGCTTATGTAGAAAGTCAAAGTCTAAGGTTACTTGGATCCAAGATTTCACCATCTAAATTTGGGGGGAGCCATAACATCATTGCCCAGCATTTTATAATCTTGGTTGCTAACTTGCTTGGCATGAGAGGCACCTAGGAAATCAATGAAGCACATGTCTGTGGTGCCCAGGTGGGATGGGGGAGTGATCCTGGGGACTCTATCTGGTCCCCGGTCCTTACTCTCTGGCTCTCTTATTCTCCATCTCTGCTCCTAGACTGCCACCAGGAGAAGAGTATTCCTCCATCCTGCCCTTCTGCCATGCTGTTTCTGCCTTACCATAGGCCTAAAACAAGAGAGCCATTTAACCATGAATGAAAACTTCTAAAACAGTGAGCCAAAAAACATTTTCTCTTTTAAACTGTGTGTGTCAGGTATTTGGTCAGAGTAACAAAAATCTGACTAATATAATCTAATTTTTCACTTAAAAATTTTTCTTTTTATTCTTTTTTTTTTTTTTTTTTTTGAACTGGGAATCAAACCCAAGACCTTGTGCTTACCAGGTAGGTGCTCTTCCACTGAGCTGTACCCCAGCCCCTCACTTAAATATCTAAACACCTCTTTATCATTATTAGAAGTGAAGAAACCAAGTTTTCTTAATAAGGGTGAATTCCTGTGCATCTGGCTGATCAATAGGAGCTCAGTTTCCTCCAAGGAGTCAGCTTCTTTGGCTTGAATTTCTTCATTCTTAGAAAACTAACAGTGCATGATTCAATACATTCTATACCAAATCAATGTTGCAGTAAATAAGAAAAAATACTTTCTAGTGTTGAATGCAGCTGCAGAGTGAACTGTACGCCAGGCATGGTGGCACACACCTGTAATCCCAGCACTTGGGAGGCTGAGGCAGGAGGATTGCTGCTTGAGGCCAGTTGGGCTAGATAGTGAGTTCAAGGCCAGCCTGAGCTGCATAGTGAGACCCTGTCTCAAAGAGTAACAACACCAACAACAATAAAAGAGTGAACTATAAACCATTACTGTTCAATCAGGATCATTATTGTCCAAGGGGGACACTCAAAATTCAAAGGACTGAATAGTGCAATAGCTTGGTGACTTGGTATCCTGGATAGTACTTAGTATGGTGGTCACTCAGAGGAACAATATTCAATCTAAATGGCCCAGGTTGCCTGATAAGAGCCCCATATATTTGTTCCCTTAGTCTTGTTCTTATCAACAAGGCAGAAATAATATTTATCAGATGTGCTCTTGGAATTAAATGGATTTACCTTAAAATGGTAATCATTATTTCACCATAAAAGTTCTACAACAGGGTAGTGCTATGGTCTGAATGTTTCCTTCCAAAATTCATGGTGGAATTTAAAACCCAATGTGATAGTATTAAGAGGTGAGGCCTGGGCCAGGGATATAGCTCAGCAGCACAAGTGCATGCCTGACAAGCACAAGGTCCTGAGTTTGATTTCTGGTTCAAAAAAGAAAAGGAGTGAGGCCTTTAGCAGGTGATTAGGCTACAAGGGGTCTGTTCTCACAAATAGAGAAATGCAAAAGAGGTTTCCCATGATGTTAGTCTTTTTTGCCTTCCATTCCCTTCCATCACATGAAGACACAGTGTGAAGAAGGCACCATCTTAGAAGCAAAAATCAGCCTTCACTTGACCCTAAGTATGCTGCTTCCATGATTTTGGAATTCCTAGCTTCCAGAGCTGTGAGAAATAAATTTCTTTTCTTCATAAATTATCCATTTTCAGGCATTTTGTTACAGCAACACAAATGGACTAAATCAACAAGCTGTATACTTAGGCGGCTTTCTAATTTCCTGGTCCCTGTTGCATAAATTGTATTTCTTGCCATTACCATAGGAAGGTTGCAGGAAATACAAGTATGTGTGGAGTAACCTCATGTGGCAGGGGGGGAGTCTATGAAGGCTCACAATCATACTTTATGGCCCATCTTCATTATGATCTATTCCTGAAGCCCTTATATCTTCTCAAGTACTGGGGGTGAGAGTTACTATGTTATTTTATGTCCCAGGTACCTTTGACACTTAGCACAGGATAGGGCACATATGAAATGGTTAATAAACCTTTACATTCTTGTTATCATACAAATGAGAGAACTAGAACACTTTCCCACCATGACTCATAGGTATGCTTCGAGTTATTACCTACCAACTTGATATGAAACCAACTGCATAGCATAGGCTTTCACTCAGTGAACAGTAAGATTTGTCAGGCAATAGGAATTGCATGACAGCCGGGCATGGTGGCCTCTGTAATGCCAGCACTCAGGAGGCTGAGACAGGAGGATCATTACGAGTTCAAGACCAGCCTGAGCTACAAAGTGAGCTCAAGTCCAGCCTGAACTGCATAGCAAGACCCTGTCTCAAAAAAAAAAAGACTAAATTTGCATAAAGAATGTTGCCAGATTCATTCTTGAATGAGGCCTCCAAGGCAGGCATGTGTGGGCAAGGCTTAATGAAGTCCAAAGTTTCCAGTTTATCTGTAGCTCATCTCATATTGAGGGCATTCTGTTTTAGAAGCAAGATCTAATGCATGTGTCCTCCTGAAATTGGTTTGTTGACAGCTAATATCAGATATAATAATAGTTTAAGAGGTGATGAAGTCATGAGTATTCCAAGTTCATGAATATGATCAGTGCTTGTATCAAAGAAATTGAAGGACCAGTCCCTTCCATCCCTTCTCCCCTTCCAGCATATGAGGACACAGCGTTCATCCTCTTCAGAAGATGCAGCAACAAGATGCCATCTGGGAAGCAGAGATAAGCCCTCACTAGATATCTAAGCTGATACTTTGATCTTGGAGCTTCCCAGCCTTCCGTACTTTGAAAAATGAACTTCTAAATGACTCTCTCTGTGCTATTTTCTTACAGCAATTAAAATAAACAAAAGCATACAATGTTTATTTTTCTTCCTTTCTTTGCATCAGGCAGCAAATAATTATGTTGACCAATCCATATCTGGGCATCCTATAAAAAGTATGTATCTGTACTTTGCATAACCCACTGATCTTCATAATGACCATGGGGGGTGTATATTAATCTTCTCTATTCTTCAGCTAATGAACCTACAACAGTGCCTTTCCTTTGTGCTTCTTCCCTGGAGAATTTGCCCATTGGGTACACTTCCCTCAAATCCTAAAGGTGGCAGTTTCCTTTTGTGGGGAATATACCCTGTAATTTGGGTCTTTGTCAAGTGATGCTGGGAGAGGGCATATCTCAGGCAAAATAAAGACATTTTCTCTCCCTTATCCCTTCGTCTTTCCCCTATTCCTTCCTTTTTGTGTAGTACTGGGGATTAAACCCACGGCCTTTCCACTGAGCTACATCTCCAGTCCTTCTTTATAATTGTTTTGCAACAGAGACTTCAGGCAGGACTTGAAATTGCAATTCTCTTGCTTCAGCTTTCCAGGTGCTGGAATTACAGGCATGGACCATCATGCCTGGCTGAAGCACTCTTCTTCACCGTATTTTTCAAGCATTCAGTGGGTATAAGAGTATCTGCATATTCTTTTCTCTGAGAATGACAATATGCTCCATAAACTGATGGGCTGTTATTTATGGGGTTTAGGATTGGAAGCTAGAAGGGGGTGCAAGAAAAAAAGGATTACTGTGGGGAGGGACTCAAGAAGGACCCAGATGCTGCGTGTGTCAAGATAGGAAACTGCCAACTGTGTTGTCACTGTTATTACCACCAGTGGCAGCAGCATAAACATGAGTGGCTAGCACCAAGAGGCCTCCAAAGCAGGACTGGACTTGTTCATACTCAGGGAAATAGAGAGCTACAGCACTGTCCCTGGATCTTACTGTGTAGCCTTCCTTCAGGTGCATCACTGGAAGGCTGTGGGAGGTTATACCAGCAGGAAGGTGTAACATCCTAGGCTCAGGATGGAGTCTTTGTGCGGGTAGTGGCTGGAAGGTAGGCAGTATTCTATTCCCTAAGCAGTCAGGCCAACTGTTCAACAACCATGGAATCCAACCCCACAATATGACATCTTTAGTACAGAATGGATTGTCTTACAGAGTGGCACCAACCTAGCTCCGTTTCACATTCATCTTCTTTTACCTCGAAAAGTAGTCCCTAGGACCTGGCATGTATTTCTCATTATTGCACCCCAGAATCCAAGGCATCTCACTGGATCTGAGATGGCTCATTACCTCCTTAGCATGGATCATATGGCAAAGTCATTGTTTGAAAAAAAAGTCATTGTCTCACTGATAGGACCACCTAAGTGTGTGACACAGTATTACATATGATCGAAGTGTTTTGCTAAAATGAATTTAATTTTTTGGGATAATGGGAACTGAAGCCATGGTCTCATGTGCTAAGCAAGTGCTCTACCAGTGAACAACATCCCTGATCCTAAATTTAGATGTTATTCAGTCACTAAATTCAAGCAGGGACTGAATCGGGCAACATGACAGGGATGGGTGAGACCCAGCGAAGTCAAGAGACTCCTGCTCCTCTGTAGGGTGACATCATCTTCCAGTCCGGGGTGCCTGACTTGTGCACAGTAAAGCCCTACACTGACACAGATGAAGGCCAGGGACTGAGGCTTAGTGGATGCAGGGAACAGGGAAGAGTGGGTACAGGGTCTTAGGTGGGTTAGCAGTGATGAACCCTTTAAGGAAACCTTTACTAGGTGCTCTTTAGTGCTGTTATTTAGATGCTTAATGTGAGTCAGGTCCTGAGGATGAAATTTCTACGCACTGACTCATTAAATATCCATGTGGAGGACCACCTGGGTGATTCTTCCAGGAAGAGTAATTGTCTCCATTTTGGCTGAACCCAACCCCATTTCCATGTATTAATATGTGCAGAGCTGGCTAGGACCTTTCTCATCCTTTCAACTGGCCTAAAGCAATGCATACTGGCCCAGCTGAGGTGCTCATGTGTAGTCTTTGAAGTAAAGATAACAGGCAGTTTTCCCCAACCCCTTGCTGTTTCCTTGTGTGAGCCAGGAGGAGACAGCAGGATTAAGAGCCAATGTGCCACTGTCAGCAGCTGGGATCAAGCCTTGAGATAAGAGGCTATGAGTTCCCAAGGCTTGAAAGATTACACATGAGACCTGAAACACTGACCACAAAACACTGGATACTATCTCAATTGTGTTATGCAGATGACTCTTTCTGCATATCCTTCTCTCTGCATTTGTAGGTGATTTCAGGCCTCCTACCTATCCCAGCTCACAGCACTCACATACCCCCACCCCACCCCCCAGTCACTCATCCTCAAGCCACTCCCTTTTTCACAAACGAATAAATTCTGGGTTTGGTCCAGGGTCAAGGGCTTTTGTTCTTGTTAACCATCATCTTAGCCGGACTCAGAACCCCTTGATTCCCTACCATTCTGGATGTATTATTGTCTTTATTTATACCATGGGTTCCACTAGGAACAGTAGGTTGGAATTAACTTGACAGGATTCCAATAATTTATCTATGGAATTATAGGTATAAACTTCCTGGACCAAGAGGAGGACCAGGAGGGCTCTCTATACATTCATAGAAATAAGCAAGGAGACAACCAATGCCTCAGAGAAAACCAAATGAAAGGAAATGATAACATGGTGCCATAAGATCCTGGGGTAGAACTTTGTGAAACATTGACATTCACTCCCTCATCATTAAATCAGTAATCAGACACTCCTGAGGTCTAAACTAGGGAAAGTCATTTATATATCACAGAATAAATAAAACAATTTAAACTAAAGCTCCTTTTATTTCTGGTTATGTCTTTACAACTATCCACACAAAGATAACTTCCACACGTACCTCCCAAGCCCCAAACCCCTCTCCAGAAATTCAAATTTGTATTTCTAACTCTACAGGACGTATCTTCCCAAATCAGCATCTGACCCCCAACCATAACAACTTTCCTTTTCCCACTTATCCTCAGAAGTCATCTGAAACTAAGGCTTCTCTGTTCTTAGATGCACTTACATTCTGAGCTTTAGTGTCCATTTTCCCAGAATAAAGGTATGAATATGTGCACTCAGCTAAAAAGGCAGGTAACAGGGGCAAAGGATGGGTTCTGGGTCATACAAAGTCTTGTCACCACAGTGAGGACAGGGATTGGCACTGAACCAGACCACAGCTTGCCTCCCTGCATCATGCAGCATCTGCTTTAGCTTGCCATGCAGTTCGGCAAGTCTTCCCAGGTGGAGGATGCCTTGGGTGCCTGCATAACTCTCCAAAGGAGCAGGATACAGCACGTGGCTTAGCTTGCTCAGCCCGATGGTGTGCAGCAGAAGCTCCTGTAGCACAGCCATGGAAATGGAGTTCCCACAAAAGGTGAAGGTTGTGAGTTGGGAACATTGGCTCAGGGCAGGCAGGAGAGCAATGAAGTGGGTGTCCATGATCCCACACTCATCTAAGTCCAGGTCTTCAAGAGTGGAGGAGGCTCTCTCTAGCAGAACTCGGAGAGGCTCAGGACTCACAGTGGTCAGACTGACCCCACTCAGGCTCAGGTCCTTTAGCTGACTCATGTTGGGGCACTGGGATAGATGCATCAAGTCTGACTCTGAAAGCAGGCAGTTAGTAATTGAGAGTGTCTCCAGGGAACTCTTCAGGCACCTAGAGAAAGACAGGGAAATTAGTGCTTGAGAATGGTGGCAAGGGTAAGGATGACCCAGGCCTTGAGGGTGGAGGTCGGGACAAACCCAAAATCTTTCTGATTATGGTCAATTCCCAGGGTGCACCAGTGAAAAGGAGGCATTCAGGTAAGTTCAAGGGTAGGTGGAGTCCTTTCTCCATTACTTATTTAGCTGTGTAACTAGGTCAAGTGGTTGAAATCTCAAAGAACATATACTCTTAGATGCTGCAAACATGAATAAAGATGGTAACAGGCCATGCTCAGAAGAGCTTGACCCATGTCTCAAGCAAGGAAAGACATTACTGAATTTTGGTTTCAGAGATACGATTAAAAGAGATACTTTTCAGAGATACTTTTATGGGAGGCTGAGGCAGGAGGATCACCATGAGTTCAAGGCCAGGCTGGGCTAAAAAAGCAAGTTCAAGGCCAGCCTGTTCTACATAGTGAGACTCTGTCTCAAAAAAAAACAAAACAAAACAAAATGCTTTTAAGTGATAAAAATGGGAAAAATTTAATTTTAGAAAAAGAGACCCAAGAAGGAAAATGCTTCCAGCTCAGGCTTTCTTCTGGCTACCTGTCTGGGCTCCAGTCACCTGTATCTCTGTGTTCAATGAGGCTACCAGGAAACATGCATAAGGAAAACATTTAGCCAAGATAAGCAACAGTGTACCGGCCAACTTAAAAGATTATATTATCAGTGAACTACCTAGCACCACTTACCATTCCTCATTCCCACTCCTCTCTCATCTCCATAATCATATCCCCTATGAGTTCATTTTTTGGCACTGGGAATCGAACTCAGGGCTTTTCACTGGCCAGGCAGACTCTGTGCCACTGAGCTATATCCCTGGCTCCCCTATGAGTTCAAAACAACCCTTTACAGAGAGGAAATGTGAGACAGGTTTGCAGGGAGAGACCCATGCTAAGAAAGCTTTTGAGTGCAGAACTGATTATCAGGAGTCTAATGTCTGATAGGACTTTCCATTCTTCAATGCCCTCCTCCCTTAGATAGTTTTAGTTAACCTAGACATCACTTCCCAAGATGTAATTCCGAAACCCCATCTCCCCACCCCAGACTCAAATTCCTCATGAGTTCCTCAGAATCATTGTTACTACCATCTATCTTATTATGATTTTGATTATGGTTTGTCCCTTCCAAAATTCATGTTGCAATTTCATCTCCATTATGATACTAAGAGGTGAAATCAGGTACAACCTTTAAGAGATGATTAGCCAGGCATAGTGTTGCATGCCTGTAGTCCCAACACTCTGGGAGGCTGAAGCAGGATGACCAGAAATTTGAACCTAGCCTAGGCAACTTAGCCTGACCTTACCTCAAAAATAAAGATCTAGGAATATAGTTCAGTGCAAAGGTCACGGGTCCCATCCCCAGTACCAGGAGAAGGGGACAATAAAGAGATGATTAGGGTTTTGCTTTCATGAGTGGATTAATGATAATAGAGACTATCTATCTCAAGAGTCAGTCTGCTGTTAGAGCTTGTTTGGCTGGGTCCTTGAGCATTCAGTGTCTCTAGCCTTAACACCCTGTGCCACTTTGGGACACTACTATGAAGAATGCGATCACCAGATGTTACTCCTCAACTCTAAACCAGAACTGTGAGCCAAAAAAACCCCTCTTTTTTAAAAAATAACTGATCTAATCTGTGCTACTATATTATTAGCAACTGAAAACAAACTAAGACAACCCCTAACCTTTATTTGGGCAGTTAAATGGCAGCATACTTGGGACAAAATAATGTGTTGACTTCTAGTGACTTTTTTTTACTCTTGCATTACTTATGGTTGGCACATAGCAGATCCTCATTATTGTTGCTGAAATGCAGGTTTGCTGTGGTCTACAGAGAAACCTCACCGAATGCTCACCTGAGTACCTTGTCCAGGCGGCCTTTGAGGAAGGAGACGGAATCCAAATATAGCTCCTGAAGGTGATGGAAACTGAGGAACTGAGAGGTAAACTGGTTGACATACTGCTCTTCTTTCCCCAGGTAAGTACAGGAACTTGTGAGGATGTGGGAGAGGAGGAGTCTGCGCAGATTACCCATCTGGCCCAGGTAGGGAGCAAAATTCCCGAAAGTAGACAGCTTCCAAGTACAATTCACTTCCAAGTCCTGGACAGAGTCCAGCTGTACCATTTTCAAGATCATCTTAATATTCTGGATGGGCATCGCAAAAATCTTCAGCTTCTTACAGCACAGGTGTAGTGAATCTTTTTTTTGCCTGACTTTCTTCATGAGGGAGCTGAGCAAGTCATCATTCCTGCCTTGCTTGAGACATAAGTCTAACAGCACCTTCATAGGAGCAAAGGGCTGATTTGCTCCTCTCTCAAAACCACCCATTTTTTGTTTCTTCTTCATGGGCTGTGCGGCCTCTAATTCAGTCAAGGACCACACACCTATCCTGGTTCCAGACCATATAGTCCAGAAGTCCTGATGTGCATTCTTGCGTAAATCCAATACTTGCATTTTCCACCGCCTGTAGGGAAAACAGGTAAGTAATTCAGAATTAAAAGCAGGAGTCTCAGGATCAGGCAGGGAACAAACATCTGACCTTAACAGTTACTCCAAACCCCAGGCCTCAGATTCTCCCTCTACCACTTGGATCCTTACTTGTCCCTGCCCTCCTATCTTCATGTGCCTACGTGGGAGTGGGAACATGTGCCTTCAGTTACCTGTGTGACTTCATCAGTCCTTCACATCCAGAAGCCCATTCTCTGAGTGACACCAGCAATGACCCTTAGAATTCTGAGCTTCTTCACTAGCACCAACAGAAGCCTCTAGCCTACCCTTTGACTCTCTACACCCTGACCACAACTGTGCCTTGCCCACATCCCCAAGGCTCTCCCCAGACTGCTGGATAACCCTCACCTGGGGCGAACCTCTTCAGAAAGCAGCACATCCAGCCCACTGAGTGCTGCTTCAAGGACCTCCTGCTGAGGCTGCTGTTCTGTCATCAGGCCTCCCAAAGGGAGGCAAGCAAAGGGCCAGGCCTGCACCATTGCTTTGAGTGTCTTGCTGCATCTCCGAGTATAGGCCGCTATGAACAGAGGCGGGAAGAGCTCTATGGGCAGCTCCTCCAGGGCAGCAATTGCCAAGGCCTCATCCCTCAGCAGGCTCTGCACAGCCAGGTCCAGGAGTCTTGGTGGGGCCACCATAGTCATCCTGATGAATATTTTCCAGAAGGAATCCTGAGGAAACATGCAGGGAACAAAGCACTCTTCTCAGGCTACGTGTGAGCAAACCTATCTTCTCCACCCTTCAGTGAAAACATCCCTGCTCTAACGAAAGCAAGGAAGTCCTCAATTTACCCAAATTCTGTTCTATATTCAGTGGCCACAAAGCTGTCTCAGAACAAGCATCTGGCCAAATGTCAAGAAGGTGACAAGATGACCACTTGCCCCCTCCCAAACCCACCCAGTGTTCTATTTACTTCTAGACCCCTGGGAAGTAAGTACTAAGGAGCCTGAAAGCTGACTCTACTCCTTTAAAAAAAAAGCTTGGTATTATGCACTGAACATCCTACATCTGAAATGCTTGTGACCAGGAGTGTTAGGGATTTCAGATTTTTTTAAATGTTGAAACATCTAGATACACAGAATGAGATTATCTAGGGATTGGACCCAAGTCTAAACATAAAATTCATCTATTTTATAATATACACCTTATAAATATAGCTTTCAGGTAATTTTTTTATATAGCATTTGTAGTAATTATGTACATGAAACAAAGCTTCGTGGTGTGGAATTTTCCACTTGTGGTATCATCTTGGCTATAAAAAAGTTTTAAATTTTGGAGCACTTTGGATTTCAGATTTTTGGATTCAGGATGCTCACCTGTTTAGGCAAGGACAATGGGAATGGGAATGCCGCATCACCTAGCAGTCTCCTCCTCCATCAACAAATAATAAGCCAGATGAGAATAAGAAACATATGGACAGTAGGTGCCATAATATTTTGTTGAGAAGACTTTAAATAAGAAAACTTAAAAACAGTGTAACTACTGAATAGAATTTAAAAATTTTCAAGAAAGATGTACATTTTAGAGTGTCTCTGTGAAGACTAGACTATCATTTTCTGGGACTATTTTATGTATCACTATCATGCAGTACAGGGGAACAAATAGTTCATAAGTCCCCACTTTTATTTTTCAGAAAAGTATTTTTTGGTTTTTTGAAACAGGGTCTAACTTTGTAGTTCAGGCTGGCTTTGAACATATAGTAATCCTCCTGCCTCAGCCTCCCAAGTGCCACTATGCCTGGCTTCAACAGAGTATTTCTAAACTGACAAATATAGTATGTATCTGTGGTGTATACCATGTTTTAAAACATGTAAACATTGTAGAACGGCCAACTCAAACTAACACATGCATTACCCCAAACACTTATTTATGGTCAGTACACATAAAATCTACTCTCCCAGCAATTTTCAAGTGTACATTATAACTAACTAAAGTTACATGTTGTGTCCTATATACCTTGAGTAAACCTTCACTTCTTTCTCTCATTAAAGAAAAAAAATTGTGAAAACTATTTTGCAAGCTTTTACTTAAAGAACATCTAATAAAGTCACCAAATCATAAATAGTATAAAAAAACTACTGGTCACACATGTAAAACACCATCAAGTAAAATTCCAATAATGGATGTCTTTCATCCAAATAAATGTCTTTCATTCAAATAAAATGTTTAGCAAATTATTTTAAATGTCTATAAAATCACCTAAGTCAAAACAATTCAAAATGTCTGAAATTAGGGCAAAATTGCACTGAAGGGCAAAAAAAACCCTGCTCTCTTGTAGAGAAAGTAAAGGCAAAAGGCTACCTGGCCCAGAAACCTTGGGTGAAGTTCCTGCTTCACCAGGCCCAGGTGTCACGCAGGAGGCTGTTTGCCCAGACCTCAGGGGGGATTACAACATTGACTAAGATGCTCCAGGACTCCACCTCCCTCCTTGACTCCTCAGCAGCTGTAACATGACTTTCTGGCATGCCTACCATTTATAGCTCAAAGCTTCCTAAAAGCAAAATCTTACCACATTACTGGATCTCCACCCAGTGAATCCTGATTGGATTTCTAACATTCTATAAAATCAACACATCAAATTACATTCATATGCATTCATGAAACAGAAAAAGAAAAACCAACTGAAAGTGTAACTTCTGGGGAAAATCTTGGCCACATAAAAATTACCTAAATGTTTAAGTCAGCTTTATGAAGAGGGTGGTATCACCCCCAAAGTGGGAAAAAATCCACATTAAAAATCCCCCAAGTATCATATGTCATGTACAATTTGTGTTCCCTAACACACCAAATAAAATGTCTATTCAAAGAGAACTGGAGGTTTGTTGATCTTCCAGACTTTGAAAGTCAAGGCTGCAGACACAAATCTACTAGGGATTTACTGACCTTTTTTTGTCTCCAGAGTCAGATTTTTTGGGGTATTTTTATTTTAATTTTTATTAGTACATGTTTGCCATATATGATGTTTACACTCCTTGTGTGGAGTTGGTACATGTACATACCATTATTAAAGGAATTAAGATGCATTATATATATGTACCAATTTCCACAAGGAATGTAAACATTATTAGTACCTTGTACTAGTGTAATAAATGTACTACTAAAAAGTAAAAAATTTAAAAAAAGAAAAAAAAACCAACAAGGATTAATCCTGAAATTCACGTGGAACTAGAAGAGACACAGAAGAGCAAAAGCAATGCTAGGCAACAAAAGCAAAGGAGGAGGTCTCACAATCCTGGACTTCAAGTTATATTACAAAGCTACAGTTATAAAAACAGCATGGTACTGACACAAAAATACACATGAGGATCAATGGCAAAGCATACAGCATGCACAAACAACTCCAGGCACATTCAGCTATTTCATATTTGATAAAAGGGTCAAAAACATACACTAAAGGAAACATATCCATTTTATGGGAAAACTGGCTTCTACATGGAGAAGACTGAATCTAGACCCCTATCTCCCACCATGTTCTAAACTAAAATCAAAATATATCTAAATGTTAAAACAGAAACAATTTGTTAGAAGACAAAATAAGTAAAAATTCTTGAAATCATAGATGCAGGCAAAAACTTTGTGGGCAGAAACCCAATTCCATAGGAAATAGCTCTAAATATCAACAAATGGAATCATATCAAATTAAAAAGCTTTTGCACAGCAAAAGAACCAACAGAGTTAAAAAAATAACCTGTAGAATGGAAGAAAAAATTTTTCCAGTGATTCCGCAGACATGAGAACTCATATTTACAATATATAAAGAACTCAAAAATATTAGAAACCTCTCTTAAAAAAATAAAACATTCAATCCAAAAAATGGGCACGCAAAATGAATAGGCACTTCACAGAAGTAACAATGGTCAATAAATACATAAAGAAATGATCAGTATCACTAGCCATTAGAGAAATGCAAATTAAAATAATACTGAGATTCTATCTCATTCCAAGGGGACTCCTGCAAAGAAATACTTCCCCTTCCTGCACACCCTTGCTAGAGACAAGGAATTATCTCACTTATGGAAGTTCACCTACAGTATCTGGGAAGTAGAAGTGCACAGAGGCCCTTCTGTCATCAGAGGCAGAAACTGAGAAGGCCCTGAGCCATCACTACTGCAACTTGTGATCTGCACTCTGCTTGGTTGATCCTCCTTGCTTTCTGCTCAGGTGAGATACTAAGGAAAGAAATTTGAGGCCAGGACTCTACCCCATGCTTTCAAAGTTTCAGGTTCAGTCAGCCCTGGGATAACTACCTTTATTGTCTGGAGCTTTGAACATCAGGCTCTCTGTTGCTTTGGAGGCATCAGTTACACTGAGGGTAGTAATCAAGCATACTGATAGCTACAGTATGAGTACACTGTTCTACCCTGCCAGGTACATGGTCATTCTTGACGTTTGGGTCCCAGCTCATTTCTCCACATGCAAGTCAGACCATGGGCCTGAGGCCTAGGTTGCACAACCTTGTTGTTCACTTTCCAAGAGTGACTCTTATCCTGTGGTTCACGCCCACAGAAAGTGAGACTAAACCTCCCTGAGGTCATGCACTCTCCTCTCTTGACAACCCATACAGGTCTAGGCTTGGTGTTCGATTACCCTGAAGAAAGGTTTCAATATAACCCTGACTTTGGGAATAAACTCCCCAACACACTGACATTGTTTCTTATAAAAAGCAGCAGGACAGATCAAATGCTCTCTGGGAAAATGACTTGAAAAAATAAAGGCTATTCCTGCTTCTGCACTACTTGGGAGAGGACTCAAGATGTTGACTTGCTCTAACTCCTCAGTGACAAGGACAGAGAGGACAGGCTTCTCTGGTCACCCAAGATGATTCAAGCGACCATCTTACCTGATGACGTCTTCTGTGCAGGCTGACCCAACTCAGAAGAGCCTCTGGTCCCCCAACAATTTCTCTTCCAGATGTCCTGTTGTGTCAATCACCAGTCTCCCCGCAAGTTTGAGAGTAATACCAAAATGCTCCGAAAGCAAGAGGACTGTTTTTTAACACACGCAGTTATGAAACAATAGCCCCAGCAAACACCACTGAGAAAATGAACCCTAGATCCCACCCTTCTCGCTGGAGTCTCGCTCCAAACCTCAACACCAGTCTGTCCTCTGCTGAAACCTGGACAATCTGAACGACCGACACTGAGCTTGGCCACAACTGATCCCTTAGCTACGGACAAGGGCTACTATCCCACCACCACATTTCTGCCGCCTCTTTGCGCCTTCTGGGATCCCGGCTGAACCGCCTATCCCTGCTCCCCACCTCCAGCGGGTCCCATTTCAAATGCACCAGCAAGTAAGAACAAACAGGAACCCCAAACACCCTTATTTGTCACGTCCAAAACTCTCACAACGGCATCCGGTGGCCCGGACTAGCTGGAGTCCACCTCACCCCTTATGGCCTTCCTTTCAACGCTACATTGCGATAACTCACTTTCGAACAAGAAAGAGCGACCCAGGGAAGGGATTGGTGGCTTCGAGGCCAAGGTCCCCCTGTGAGAAAATGCAGAAAACGAAGAGTTTTAACTTACGTTTTCCTCCACACCACAGGCCCTGCCACGTGCCCTCCGTCCGCTCCCTCAGCCGCCGAATAGAACGAGCAGACGCTGACGCCGCAAGACGGCACCCCCACCCTTCACAAACTGACAAATCAACCAATCCTGGCTTCCCTTTTCGTCTCATGTGAGATCTCGCGAGATTCAGTAGGGTCAAGCCGGAAATCCAGAACATTCCCAAGGAGTGGGAGGGGCGAGGGAGTAGACAGGGAAGGGATTGGAGATGGGGAGAGGGGGGTGGGAATAGAGGGGGAGGGGGGAGGTGGGAGGAGCGGTGTCCCGCGTTGACTCCCTCTGAAGAGCCGTGTGCAGGGAAGGGAAGTGGACGCAAGACAGGGCTGTCGGGAGAGAGAAGTGGGGATTTATTTAGGGAGTTGGATGTTACAGGGAGGCAGGTAGGCAGGGATAGTAGGTTGAAGGGGGACATTGGGTAGGGATAGGAGGGCCACGGGGGATGCACTTTGAGGGTTAGGACAAGGGGATCGGCACAGGTTTTTTAGGGGTGGGTAGGCAGGTGAGGGCAGTGGGGGTGGGATAGGAGGAGGAGGGCGGGTAAGGGGGGTAATATACTGGCAGGAGGATGAAGGCAGGAGTGATGTGGGGGAAGGGGGAGGTGGGGGGAGTCTGGAAGAAGGGAGTAGGGTGGGAGAAGGTGGGTGAGGGAAGGGCCTAGTTTATTTTTTTTTTGTTTTTTTTTTTTTATTTTAAAGAATAAAAGAAGGATAACATAATAATAGGGGGGACTTAGCAAATTACAGACAAAATGGTAGGAAATTATCGATGGTTGTCATTTTACATATTATTGTCTACAAAATAGTTTCTCAGGAAAACAAATAGACAAATAATAGTGAGTTACAGACAAAAGAGGTAGGAGATTATCAAGAGTTGTTGTACTATACTTTGGTATCTTCAAAGTGGCTTCTAAAGAAAATAAATAGAGCTATACATGAGTGACCTACTGAAAAATCATTAACTCTTCTCAATGGTTGTTGTAGGAAACACATAATAATAAACATACATCCATTTATGAAATAGGATAGGAACATTACAAACAACACAGTTATGGATAGATTAGTAGGAAAATATCAATGGTTGCTGTAATACGTGGTGGTATCTTCAGAGTGGTTTCTCAGGAAGACAGAGATATGCAAGAGGGACCTATTAAGGAGTTACAGCCTAAGGGTTGTCAAAAATAGCATATTACCTCCTCACCAGTGACTCCTTTCACTGAGGTATGATGGCTGGAAGGAAGGCCAGGATTGAAAAGAAGGACCGAGAGACTCGCACCTGTGACTAGCAACAGGCTGTTTTCTTGTTCCTCCATAGTCATGATTACCCAGGGCTCCTCGATGGAGATGACGGTCTGGCCAGAGGGAGAAGGCAGACCATGCCCCAAGCCCTCTCATTCCTGTGGAAGGGCCTAGTTTAAAGGTAGGAAGGTGAGGGCAGTGGGTGGAGTAGGTAGGGCTGAGGGGAGGGATCAGAAGAGGAAGGTGCAGGGAGGGTGGAGGGCATGGGTGGGAGAATAGGAAAAGTTGGAGTCAAGAGAGTGAATGCCTCTCATGTGCTGGGGCAGGTGGGTGGGAGTAGCTAAGAAAAGGGTGTAGGGATGAGGGATCCCCAGGGTGGGGAGAGTGCACACTTGTGCTCTTTGGCTTTTTTTTTTGGTACCAGGAATCGAACTCAGGACCTCCTGCTTGCCAGGCAGGCATGATTCCGCTGAGCTATATCCGTGGCCTAGAGGTGCAGACTTGGCCCTTTCCTGAGGCCTATGTTTTAGGGGGCAACTTCATTTATTCCATAGTGTTAGAGGGGCAGGAGTATGTCTTACCTTGAGCCAGGTTCCTAGTTCTACCTCTAGCAGTGTCTACAAAGACACCACTGCACTTGGTAGGTCCCATGCCCACTCCACTCTGGACCCATTCATGTAATCTTGACGTGGAGAAACTCATGCCTGTATTCAGTTCACTTGCCATCCCTCCAAGGGGTGTGTTCCCCAGTCTTCATGTCAGATTTTGGTTTCCAGAGCCTTTCCAGAAGACCTGTATTCCTGTGTTCGCTCTGTTCCCTCCCATACCTCTATCTTTTGAGTCTTTCAGAGGACTTCGTGCTTTTCTTAGATTCAGAGGTTCCCCCATCAAACAAATTTGTGTTAACAACTGGTGAGTGAGGAACCAGTCAAGGAGCCAGAGGAGTTTGGAGAGCCAGAATGCTACTCCTGAGCCTTGAACACCATGGGGGTTTTGTATTTGTTGCCAGCAGGGGCCAACAGAGGCCTGTGGTGTCTGGCGTGATTTGCAAGGGAAGTGCCAGCTTTGCCACTTTCTTCCTCGCAGTCTCTTTTAGGAGTGGGGAAGGAAGTGTCAGCCTGCTGGAAAGGTAAAGAGGCTCCTTCCCTGGTGAAGAGATGACAAAAACTACCATTTTCCCAGAAAAATGGAGGCCACATTCATGGTGGGACCCCAGATCTCTCTGGGTGTTTTGAATTTTCTTGCGTACTCATTCCTGGGAAGTAGTCAGCCTCCACAAACTTTTTTTCTGATAGGAATGGGGTGAAGTGGGGTCTGAGACTATGTTCCTGTCATTCAAGTGACACCAAATCTCCAAATACATCATGGTGACATTGGTGGCTGAGAGAAATGGCCAGTGTGGTAGGTAGTTGTTTATTCCTGCTCGTTAGCTCTTTATTTTGCCATTGTCCAGCCGTCCTCAAGCCAGTGAACCAGGCAAGCTTCAGGCTTGCAGCTACATACGTGAATGAATGAATGAGTGAAGGAGTGAGGGAAGGCTCGCATAGGTAAATTTCAGTGAGGTTGTTGCATTGATCCCCATTGGAACTGGGATTGAAACATAGAATAGGGTTGATAAAAACTACCATTTTTGCACGTTGGAACTGGAGTCTCTCAGCCTTTCTTCTCCCTTGATTTACTCAACAGTGGTTTGTCTTCGAAGAGCTATGGATACCGTGGCTCCAGGATATTTTAAAAATTCAATATTACCATGGTTTTCAAATTATCAAGTTATAAGAACTTTCTCTGATTTTGGTTTTTTTCCGGTACCAGGAATCGAACTCGCGACCTCGCGCTTGCCAGGCAGGCTCTGTGTTGCTGAGCTAAATCCCCAGCCCCAAGAATTTTCTTTGAAAACCAAACAGGCTCAGGTGGAAAGTTACAAAGACAGGTGGATCCTGGTGGGATTTCTTGGCAGTCCCTTTCCAAAGCCTGAGAGGAAGGAAGCAGCCTTAGGAGCTGGAAGGGGCCCAGTTCTTGGCAGGAGCACACACTACACACACCTGATGGAGTAAAGTGGTTGTCCGGGTTGAGAACAAGAAACTGACTGAGGCAGAGAAGAGGGAGTGGATAATGTGAGACTTCCAAAGCAGAACTTTTGAAGGTTGCCCATTATTTTCATGATCTACTTACTGTCACTAAGCTGTGATTGATATATCAAAAACAAGCTGAGAAAGAAACAAGCAGTGGCACACGCCTGTAATCCCAGCATTTGCAAGGCAGAAGCAGGAGGATCCTCATGAGTTCGAGGCCAGCCTCGAAGTTACATAAGGAAGTTCAAGGACAGCCTGCACTACATAAACCCTGTCAGGGGGAAAAAGCTGAAGTAGGGCGGGGGGAAATTTGCAGCACAGGAGAGAAGTGAGTGGGCATAAGAGAAGTGTGGTCACAGAGGACCACAGAGATGGACCGTTGGGCAGGAGTCTTGAGGGGGGTAGGTTGTAGCAGATGAGGGAAAGATAACAGCACAGTGCTGACTATCATCTGGAGCTGGTCCTTTAATTTGTGGAGTGGGGTGGAATGGAACAAGGACAGCGTGAAAACAGAATGCTTGCTAAGCTCTTGATGCTTTTGGCACAACATACACAAAATACAATAAAATGTTTGTAATTTTTTTTTCCAATTTGAGGTATACTTGATATATTAAAATTGTACATATCTAAGATTTATGTGATGATTTGGTTTAGGTATACTCTGGTACAGGTATATAGATGTAATGATCACTCCAATAAAATTAACACATGCTCAGCATTTCATTTGGCGTGGAAAGGCACCTAGTCATTGTTAAGTAAATAATATTATTATCGACAGGTACTGCCTTGGTCTGTTTTGTGCTTCTGTGACAGAATAACTAAAACTGGGTAATACAGAAACAATAGAAATTTATTTTCTTATAAAACTAGGGGCTGCAAAGCCCATAATCAAGGTGCCAGCAAGTATCTTCTCTTGATTTATAGACATCAGCCATCTCTCCATGCTCACATTATCTTTTTGTGCATCTGTATGGAATCAGTGAGCTGTCTGTTGTCTCTTCTTACAAGCACACTGATTCTATAGGAACAGAGTCCCACCCTTAGGAGCGTATTTAACCTTAATTCCTCAGAGGCCTCTATTTCAGGTACTTTCTTTGTTGCTGAGACAAAATACCCAACACCCCCAAGTTAAAGGGGAAATGTTTATTTTGGCTCACAGTTTATAGAGGTTTCAGTTCACAGTCAGCTGGCTCCAGGGCAGCACTGCATGACAGAGGGGTATGGCAGAGGAGAAATAGTCCATGAGAAGGCAGGCAGGAGGCTGCAAGACTCCTTTTCCCTTTTATCCCATCCAGGCAATAAACCTTTTGGCTGCTGTCATTCCCACCCAGGGAGGGACTTCCTATTATCCACACCCAGAACTATGATTAAACCAATTAGTGGACTCATCCAGTACCACACACCCATAATCCCAGTGTTGTACAGTTTAATCTAGCCACCTCCGAAAAGCCCCACCTATGAGATTTTGGGAGGACATCTAGATACAAGCCATAACAGCTTCCAAAATAGAGTCACATTGGAATTTAGGACTTCATTTTTGTTGTTGTTGTTGTTGTTGTTTTTCTGGTACTGGGAATCTAACTCATGACGTTGCGCTTGCAAGGCAGGTTCTGTGCTGCTGGGCTAAATCCCCAACCCTCTAGGACTTCAACATCTGAACTTTGGGGGACAAAAACTTGGGAGTCCATAGTTTTCAGTCTGTAAGTTAAGGAACTTGCAGTCCTTAACATACAATAAAAGTAGAAATATTATATTCTGGAAAAGCAAGAGATATTTTGCACTGAATTAGAGTGATGGCAAGAGAGATTTTTAAAAGCTTTCAATGGGCAAAGAAATTATTGATAGGTATTGCCTTAGTCCTGTCATTATGTTAATTTTTGTTGCTGTTTTCCTTTCTTTCACTTCTACTTAACTGCTAGCCCTACCTGATGTATTCATTTTATTGGGTCTTTTGGCACTGTTAGCTTCATTGTCTCCTTCTGTGATATCCTTGAGCATTTTTTGGAGTGTTGACTTAGTGGTCATGAATTTCTTTAGGTTTCCTTTATCATGGAAGTGTCATATTTCCCCATAATTTTGAAAGATAATTTTGCAGTTTGGGTTTGAAGGTATTTTCTTTAAGAGCTTGAAACAACTCATTCCATGCTCTCTTTGCCTTTAAGGTCTGTGTGAGAAAGCTGTTGTATTCTAATAGGTTTTCTTTTATAGATGATTTATTGCTTTTTCTCTAAAATGTTTAAGATTCTATTTTTGTGTTGTATTCTGGTATTTTAAATTATTTTGTGGCATGGAGTGGACTATCCAAGCCTCCATAAGCTTGACTTATTTGTGTGTAAAATTCTTTTTTCATATTGGAAAATTTTATGCCATTACTTGTGTAAACAATTTTTATGCTTTTTGTGCTTTTTTTTTTTTTTTGCTAATTCTAATTACTCTTGTATTAGTCCTCTTTGATTCATCTAGAAGCTGTTTGGTGCATTTTTCCTGTTCCTTTATTATTTTAAATGTATTTCTCATTAATTGATCATTGACCACAGCCCTGTGCTCCAAGCGACACTATATCTTTACACTGGTCACTTTGGCTACCCATACTTTTAATTATGTGTTTAATCTCCTGGATTTCTGTTTGGAACCTTCTTATGGACTCCTGTTCATTTTTATGTTGGGCATTCATGCTTAACATCTCTTTCTTTAGCTCCACTAGCTGTTTATTAATGTTGTTTATAGACTCACTGACCATTTGTTTCTTTGAGGTCACTGTGTTATAAGTTATATCTTTAAATTCACCATGCACCTTATAGAACTGTTTTACCTCCATTGGTACCCTTTCAGATCTAGCTGCTGTGCAGCTTATGATTTCCTCCCCCTCAATGCCCCCTGTACCAATTTTGAGGGAGTTGGGAGTTTTTGAAGGCATTTTCTTGCCTTGTCTTTTCAAAATATTTCTGTCCATTTGTTTGTTTTTCATGCTAGTGCTTATAAATTCTTTGGCCCAATGCCCTGTTCTTTGGGAGCATGCCACAGTATTGTTCATGATCCCCCAGGCAATCCAGGTATTGACATAGAGAGAAAACCAATTGCTGGGCATTTAGTATTATGTTCCCTTGTCTATGGTAGTAAATTTAATGATAATAGTGTCATCAAATGTCAACAGGACATTGACAAACTCTGGGAACCAGTCATGAACAACCCTTTACCAAACAGAGAGGACTCTAATTTTTTTTTTTGAGCAGAGTCTCACTTTATCAAGGACTCTGATTTTAGTGAAGACAATTAGGCCTCCTTACATTGACCTATGGTAATTCAGAGCACTGATTTCTGCTGGATGTTGGCAGCAGTGCCAGAGCTCAAACATATCACTAGACTACATGCCTTCTTCAGAACCACCCCCTCTGATGACTACTCCCACAAAATCTGGCCTCCCACAACAGAATAAATGTGGAGAAGGACATTCTATAGTTCACCTGTCAATGTATTACCTATGTGAGACTTTGTTAGATCCTGGAGGAAGTCTAGCAAAAGCATTAGTGTGAAAGGAAGTGATAGCAGGACCTTAGTCCCTGTGGAAAGCTGTTGGGACAACACTAAATGCTTTGCTGAGATATGCCGAAGGAATGATAACATGATGGCTAACTAAATCAAGTCTCATTCCTGTGATAATTAAGTTGTTTTGTCTTTCCTAATCCTGTTAATTATTCCTCCCATTTGCCCTGTTGCTGCTTTTTGTCTGTATCCCAATAAAAGGCTAAGGAAGCTTATAATCAAGGCTTCAGTCCTAGATGCTGCAGCCCCCTGATCCCATATCTCTGTCTCTCTTGTTTTTCTTTTCATCCCTGGCACCTCATTCTCAAGACCTGTCACCCCAGACAGAAGCTGACTATACACCGACAGTAAAGTCTCCATAATCTTCCTGGTCTGGGCCTGGGCTTCCCAGGGGGATCCCAGAAGATCTCTATTTAGCTCTCACTTTCTCCCAGGCTGTCTCTAACTCGATCTCTGTAGATGGGTGTAACTTATGTCCTGAAGAAAAACTCTCTTCCTAGGCGCTGGTCTCTTCTTTGATCAGGTCAGTCTGTTGGCCATCATTTCTCTCTTTTTTTTTTTTCTCAGGTACCGGGAACCGAACTCACGACCTTGCGCTTGCCAGGCAGGCGCTTTTGCCGCTGAGCTAAATCCCCAGCCCCTGTTGGCCATCATTTCTGATGCTCAGGGTTGTGGATTAAGAGACTGAAGGTGACATATCAAGGACCTCCCTGGGCTAGTGAGGGCAGCTGGAGCTTGAATCAGTAAGGAAGCTAATATAAATATTTTTTTTCCTACTTTTTACAATTTTTGGAAGCAGCTAGGTATGATGGATCATGCCTATAATCCCAGTTCTCAGGAGACAGCAGGGATCGCTATGAGTTTGAGGCCAGCCTGGGATACTTGGTGAATTTAAAACCAGCCTGATATACTGAGATCTTGTATCAAAAAAAAAAAGTTTTTGAAAGGATAAGACATATACATGTAAATAGTTTAATATTAAAATATTTTAATAAATATTTTAAGCATTGTTCAGTTTTAATTTGTTAGATCCTGAAGTATATTATGAACTTAATAAAAATTTCTTTATTGATTCTCAATATGCACAGAAGATTGTGGGGTAATAACCCCATTGTATACTTCAAATTTTCTCTGGATCGCTTACAATGTCTATCTTAGTTACTTTTCTCATTGCTGGGACAAAATACCCAACATTCACAAGGTAAAGTAGGAAAGGTTTTTTTTGTTTTTCGGCTCACAGTTTGTACAGGTTTCTCTCCATAGTCGGCTGGTCCCAAGGCAGGGCAGCATGGCAGAGGGTCACTGCAGGGGAGAAGCAGTCCTCTTGCCATGCTTGCCATGTGGCAGCAGGAGGTAGTGAGCAGCAAGCAGCAGCAGTGAGCCTGCCATCTCTCTGTCCCTTTGTATTCCATCCAGGCTGCAAGTCTTTTGGGTGGTGCCACCAACACCCAGGATGAGGCTCCTGTCTTCAGTAAATCCTTTCAGCCACACCCCAACTATGCTAATTCCAACCAGTGGACTTAATTTAGTACCACACACCGTTAATCCCAGTATCATACACCCTAGGTCCATCAAGCTCCAAGCAGCCTCATCTATGAGCACCTGAGGCTTTGGGTGGACATCTAGATACACACCACAACAATACAATGTGTGCACATCAATTCACTTGCACAAATACAGCACAGTACTTGGTATGCAGCAAATTCACAGTTTGTTTGTTGGAATCTTCTGAATGTTTTTGTTTTTTATTGGTGACAGGGTCTCACTATGTAGTTCAGGCTAGCCTTAGACTCTCTATGTAGCCAAGGCTGGCCTCAAACTCATGGCAACGCTCCTGCCTCAGCCTCCCAAATAATGGGATTACATGTGTGCACCACCACACCCAGTTGAAATTTTAAAATGTATTTTTTTCTACGTGTACTTGGTGGAATCTGAGTATACCATGAGGTCCTGAGTTCAATTCCTGGTACTAAAAAAAAAATCTGAATGTACAGAACCCATGGATACAGAAGGTGGACAGTACAAGGTACAGGTAACATTGAAGTGTGTTTTTGCTAGCCTGGGTCAAAGCCAGACAGAGAACTTGGGGCCAGGCAGGAATAAAGAGGGCTAGGGTAGAGTTTTCTCAGAAGGCCTCTCCAGAGTGTAGACCAAGATCCCCAGGCTCCAAACCCAGGACTGCATCCCCACCTAATAGCATGTAAACTGTCATCAGCTTTATCATTTCAAATTGTAATTTATTTTTAGAAGATCTGCTTTCAAGAACACTACTACAAACAATGAATAAAATAAAGTATCTTGAAAAGTAAAATATGTCTTTTTAACTTCAGTAAATTATGTACAAGTTTCATGTCTCTGCAACTAGAATTTCCTGTCTAGTCCTTACTGTACACAATTCTTGAAGTGAACTAAGAACTCTTCCTACCCACATTCAAGATCTTGAAAAAATGGACATGCAGTATAGGCAATGATCCTGAAAGAACATCCTCAGGACATCCTAATCTTCCAAAACCTATGAACCTCTATGCTATATTATATATATATATTTTTTGTTTGTTTGTTTGTTTGTTTTTGTTTTGTTTTTTTCTGGTACCAGGAATCGAACTCACAACCTTGCACTTGCCAGGCAGGCACTGTGCCACTGAGCTAAATCTCCAGCCCCTATGCTATATTCTAAATATATTGTGACCCACCCCCCATGTGTATGTTAAAATCCACACACCCAAGGTGATGGTATGATGAGGTGGAGGCCTTGGGAAATGATTAGATCAGGAGCGTGAAGGCTCATGAATGTGATTAGTGCCCTTGTAGACTTGAGACAACTCTTATACCAGTTGTCATGTGTAATCCCAGCATACAGCAGAGGGACAGCTTTCTGTGAACTGCAAAGTAGACTCTCACCAGTCACTGAGACTGCTGGCACCTTGAGGTTGGACTGTGAAAAGTTAAATTTCTATTATTTGTTATTTTGCTACAGCAGCCCAAATGCATGAAGACACCCCTCCCACTCTTATTGGAGTCAGATGAGTGTGTATGTTCCTTTTCCCTGAACCATCCAATGTGCCTGATTACTAGTTGGATAGTAGATCTCCTTCTTGGGGAGCAAATCTTTGCATTGGGATTAAAGGTGGAGAGCATAGGTTCTGGGTTCTTTGGGTTTTGGTGAACACTGACCTGGAGGGCAAGCCTAGTGCCCTCTTTCATGTGG
The DNA here is from genome assembly GCF_000276665.1 of Chinchilla lanigera. NCBI lineage: Eukaryota > Metazoa > Chordata > Mammalia > Rodentia > Chinchillidae > Chinchilla > Chinchilla lanigera. Next base: position 6,940,455 of record NW_004955455.1, read on the forward strand.
ATAAGAATGCCAGACTGAGGAAAGGCCTTGGAGAGGGAGCCTTAGGACATGTTGCTTAGGACATGTTTAGCTCCATTTACATGAGCTCAGGACCAGAGTCCATCCCAGCTAGAGTTCCAGTAGGATTTCTCTTCTTCAGTAGGCATAGTCCATAGTCTTTTCCTAATGTTTTGCTTTCTAAGGCCTCTTAAAATCTGGAGTTCCTGGTCATGACACCACTTCTCGCAAGTAGTATGGCTTCAAAAGCTGCCCTGTTCCTCAGGCCACCAGGGGAAAGTGTGGGCCCAGAATGGCCTACAATTGTGGGACCATGGAAAGAAGATGCCTGGGCCAGGCTTTGGAATGCTCAACTAACGGGAGAGGAGACTGGAGAGGTGGAATGGGAGAGCTGGGGCAGAGGACCGCTAAGAGAAAATCATAACAATTTGTAAGTAACTATGACATGACCTGAAATATGTTTTTTTTTCCTAACTTTTATTTTCATTGGTACATGATGGCAGTACATAATGATTATATTCCTCATGGGAAGTCGGCACATGTACATAACACATTCTTCTTTCTACCCTCCCTGCATCTGTTGGTGTCCTTCATTATTTCCAAAAATCTAGCTCCCTGTTTCCTCTTATTTATCTTTATTTTGCTCTTTGATTTATGTATACTTTATGGGTTTCTCATGTAAGCAAAACCATGTAATACTTAAGCTTGTATGTCTGATTTGTTTCATTTTTTTAATATTATGGACTCAAGTTGCATCCATTTTCCTACAAATGACTCAAGTTTATTCTTCTTAATGGCACAGTAGTATTCCATTGTGTATAAATACCTCATTTTCTTTACTCACTCAACTGTTGCTGGATCTATAGAGTTGTGCTGCTATAAACATTGGTATGCATGTATTGCTGTAATATAATGTCTTTAAATCTTTTGGGAAAATACCTGGAAAGGATAGCTGGATTGAATGGAATTTCTATTTTTAGTTTTTTGAGTAATCTTCTACTGATTTCCGTAGTGGTTGTAATAGTTTATTGTTCCACTAACAATGTAGAAGGGGACACATTTGCCCCTGTATCCTTGATAGTATCTATTATTATTTGATTTCTTGATGGTAGTGATTCTGTCTGGAGTAAGGTACAATCTCAGTGTTATTTCAATTTGCATTTATTTTTTATTTTAGTTTAGTTTATTAGAACATGTGTAGTACATGATATTTATAGTCTTTGTGGGAAGTTGGTATGGGTACATAACACATCTTAATTCCTTTTCTCATCCCTTTTCCACTCCTTCTCTCCTCCTTCCCCTCATCTCTTGATCCTCTTTCTTTTCAATTGTTTTTACATTGCATATCTGTAATGCCCAGAGAGATTGAACATTTTTTCATGTACTTTGACCATTTATACTTCCTTATTTAAGAAATGTCTGTTCATTTCAATTGCCCATTTTTTATTGGATCTTTTATTTTAGGGAATATAATTTTTTGTGTTATTTGTATAGTCTAGATAATAATCTATGGCCAAGTAACAGCTAGCATATTATTTTCCAATTCTGTAGGTTGTTCCTTTACTCTGTTGGCTGTTTTCTCTGCTGTGCACAAGCTTTTTCATTATGAGTCCCTTTGTTGACACTTAGTGTTATTTCTTATACAACTGGGGTTCTGTTCAGAAAGTCCTTGCTTACACCTATTTTATCTTCTAGCAGATTATTTCTGTTTCAACATTTAAATTTTTAATCCATTTTGATTGTAATTTCATATGTAGCAAAAGACATGGATCTAGATTTAATCCTCCACATCTAGATAGCCATTTGTTAAAGAGGCTGTCTTTCCTCCAGCATACACTTTTGGCCCTTTTGTCAAAGATCAGATAACTGAATGTGCCTAGAGTTCTTTCTACATTCTACACTACGTTACACTGACCCATGTGTCTGTTTTTGTCCCAATGCTATGCTATTTTTTTTTTTCACTGTAACTTTGTAATATAGCTTGAAGTAGTACAGGATTGAGATGTTTCCCGCTTTGCTCTTGTTATCCAGCATTGATTTTGCTATTCTGAGTTTCTTCTGGTTCCATATGAATTTTAAGAATGTTTTCTCTAATTTTGTGAGGAATGCCATTGCCATTTTGATTGGGACTGCCTTAACTCTGTATGTTGGTTTTGGAAGTATGGCCATTTTGGGGATATTATTTCTGTCCATCCAGTAATAAGGAATATCTTTCCATTTTCTAATGTCTTCTTCAATCTCCTTTTACAAAGTACTGCACTGTTTGTTGTAGAGGTCCTTCACTTCCTTGGCTAGGTTAATCCCTAAATATTTAATTTTTCTTGATGTCATCACCAGTGGTATTGTTTTCTTAGTTTCATTCCTGGTGATTTCATTTGTGGTGTATAGGAATGCTATCAATTTTTTTGTGTTCACTTTGTATCCTGTTACATTGTTGATTTGGTTATTAATTCTAGGAGTCCTTTGGTAGAACGTTTTATGTCTTCTGTATAGAATATCATGTCATCTGCAAATAATGATAATTAAAATTCTTCCTTTCCTACACATAACCCTTTTATTTATTTCTTTTGCCTCATTGTTCTGGCTAATATTTTAAGCATTATATGGAAAAGGAGTGGCAATAGTGGGCATCTTTGTGTTGTTCTTGATTTTAGAGGGAAAGGCTTTGGCTTTTCCCATTTAATATAATGTTGGCAGTAGGCTTTTCATAAATTGGTTTCATGAGATTGAGATAAGGTTTTTCTCATTTTAGGATGGCCTTGAGCTCACTTTGTAGCCCAGGCTGGCCTCAAATTTGCAACAATCCTCCTGCCTCAGCCTCTCAAGTGCTGGGATTGCAGGTATGAACCACCATGCCCAATGAGAAAAGGTCTTTCTATGACTACTTTTTTCAAGATTTTTTTTATCATGAATGTATGGCGGATTTTGCCAAAGATCTGTTCTTCATCAGTTGAGATGATCATTGATATTTGTCCTTAATTTTTTTGTATGTATTGCATTTACTAATTTGTGCATGTTGAACCGTCCCTGCAACATTAGGATGAAGCCTTCTTGGTACGATCTTTTTGACAAGTTGTTGAATACTATTTGACAGTAACTTACTGAGGATTTTTGTATCTATGTTCATTAAAGATATTAGCCTGCAGTTCTCTGTTTTGGTTGTTTTTGTCTGGTTTTGGGATCAAGATAATGCTAGCTTCCATGAATGACTTTGGGAGTACTGCTTCCCTTTCAATTTCATTAAAGAGTTTGAGGAACATTGGTGTTAGGTCTTCGCTGAAGTTCTCATAGAATACAAGTGTGAATCCATTGGGTCCTGGGCTTCTCTTACTAGGTAAGTTTCATGTTAATGGTTCAATTTCATTGTTTTAAGGTTATTTAGAGTTTTTTATTTTAAAAATAAGAGAACAAAACCATATTAGCAAACACACATCCATTTACAAAATAACACAAAAACAATACAAGCAATACTGAATTTCAGACAGGGTGATAGGAAATTAATAATGGTTGTTGTATTACATATTGATATCTTCAATGTGGTTACTCAGGAAAACAAATATAAACATGTAAGATTGATCCAATAATTAATCACTAACTGTTCCTTTCAATAAAGCAGTAGAAGTCAGTAATACTAGTATGTTAGCTACCCTATACATACATATATACATAATTTTCCCCTTCTTTCTTTTCTCTTTTCCCTCATCCCAGTTGTTCTTTACTTTTGAGCAATTTCCTTTCATTTCACATTGTCTATCGTACTGCCTAATTTTTTTTCACTCTTTCAGGTTCCTACACTAGTGAGACAATACATTGTTTACACATGCAGGTCTGATTTATTTCACTTAGGAGTATGGTCTTTAGTTGTGACCATTTATCTATAAAAGCCTTGAGTTTATCTTTCTTTATAGCTGAGTTATACTCCATTATATAAGAATTCCACAATTTTTTTATCCATTCCTCAGTGGATGGACATTTGGGTTGCTTCCATGATTTAGATATTATAAAGTGCTCTGCTATAAACATGGGTACACATATATCACTATGATATGTTTTCACAACCACAAATACACTCAGCCACCTGATCTTTTTTTTTTTTTTTTTTTTTTTTTTTTTTTT
>NW_004955455.1:6946692-6952453 GCF_000276665.1 Chinchilla lanigera
ATGTTAGCTGTTGGACTGTCATAGATGGCTTTGATCAGGTTAAGGTAGAGGCCATCTATTCCTATTTTCTGTAGAGTTTTAATCATAAATGCAGCCACCTGATCTTTGACAAAGAGGGCAAACAAGTTCACTGGAAGAAAGATAACCTATTTAGAGTTTTTATATCTCCTTTATTCAATTTTGATAATTCATATGTATCTAGGAATCTATCCCCATGTTCTAGATTGTCCAATTTATTGGAGTACAGGTTTCCCAAATGGTTTCTAATGATTTGAGTTTTGGTGGTCTGCATTGTGACTCACCCTTCTCATTTCCAGTTGCACTAATTTGTGTCTTTTCTGTCCTTTTTGGGTAATATTGGCTAAGGAATTATCTATTTTGTTTATTTTTATAAAGAACCAGCTCTTTGACTTATTGATTCCTTGTATTTTTTTAGTCTCAATTTCATTAATTTCTGCTCTGATCTTTCCTGTACTAGCTTTGAGCTTGGATTGCTCTTTTCTAGGATCTTGAGGTACATCACTGGCTTATTTATTTGGGCTTGTTCTAGTTTTTGATATGGGCTATAAACATTTGATTTATAATTGCTTCAATGGGTCCCATAAGTTGTAGTATGTTGTACTGTCATTATCATTTGATTCTAGGAACTAATTCTTCCTTGGCTTCTCCTATGACTCATTCATTATTCAGGAGTGTATTGTGAATTTCTATGCATTTGCACAAAGCTGGAGTAAGCTTTCTAGACTGTTTTGTCCTTTCTCTACATTTTTCTCCATTTTTCCAGTTTCTCTGTGGTTTCTAATTTCCCTGAATGTTCTTTCCTGGAGATTTTGTATTTTGCTTTTCGCGAAGTTGTTATTTTCCTGCTATCTGACTTTTGACTCCCAGAGAGGCTATATTTTGCTGCTGATCTACTCCACCATTTTCCCCCTAAAATGTTTCAAACATGCCTGTGGCTGCTATGTGGTCCTTTCACTGCTCCTCATGGAAGATTCTGGCTTGTATCTGAGTGATGGTGGATAGCTTTAGGCATGTCCTGGAGGTGGAACTAGCAGGACTTGTTTTTAAGGTGAATATGAACATCGAGGGTAAGTTAGCGGCCATGGGGACCTCTCTGAATTTCAACTTGACCTTCTGAGGTCGGAAAGAATTAAAAGGAAGTATGAAAATACATTTAGAAAGTCTTTTGGTCCACATTAGATTTGGGATGTCTCTATTATTGAATTAAAAAAGAAAATTTAGAGTAAAAGTTACAAAATAATTTTTTCACATAAAATCATAAATGTACATAATCTTTATTCCTTCTTTTTGTTCGTTAAGTACTGGCTAGTGCTGGAGAGAGAATTATAAGCCAGCATTAAAATCTGTACCTTAATGCTTTATGACTAATTTATACTTGTAACATACTTTGGAATACATAAAGAGGCATTTAGAAACGATCATCAAAAAATGCCCCTGACAAGTATTCAGGGACTATTGTTAGCAGAATTGGTACCTTTTTGTGGCAGCCATGGTTGTGATGAGGAGGGAAACTTTGTGCAGGTCTCAGCACAGTCTAGGTAGGGGCTCATCAAGGGCTGTGCAAGACAAGTTCTGCATAACTCACTAGGTCTACAAAGAAGGAAAAGAGAAAAACCAGGTGTTCACCTATGCACCAACCTGCTCTTCATTGGAACTGTAGTCACAGTAATACAGTCATGTGTCACATAAGAGTAGGATAAGCTCCAAGAAATGTTCCATTAGGCAACTTTGTCACACACAAACATCAGAGATATGGTGTGTGGATGTGTATAGATAGACAGGTAAAGATAGGCAGATAGATAACTATTGCTCTTCAGGCCATGATGCACAATTTAACATGAAATTGAATCAAACAGAAGAGGAAATGATGCTATCAAAAGATGTGATAAACATGGGATGTATGAATCTGCTGCTAGTATAATACAGCAACTCTTTTACAGTAATTTTTTTCATAAATAGAAGAAATATACTCAAACAATAAAAAGTATAGCACAAAAATACGCAAGCCAGTAGGAGTTAGTTATTGTCATTATCATTTATTATGTACCATACATCATTGTCAGTGCTATACTTTTATACAACTAGCAGCCCAGTCACCATGAACATATTAAGTGCTTATTATTGTGATATTAGGATGGCTGTGATGTTACAAGATGATAGGAATTTCTCAGCTCCATTGTCATCTTATGGGACCACAGTTGCCTATTTGGTCTGTGATTAACAAATATTATTTGACACATGATTGCAGATGGGAAAGTGAAGAGATTAGGAGGATAATTTTTATTTTTTATTAGTACATGTTTGCCATACATAATGATCCCATTCATCATAGGGAATTCGAACCTGTACATAATATATCTTAAGTCTTTTTTTCCCATTCCTCTTCCCTCTTTTCAACCATTTTCCCCCTCCTTACAAAAGCTTTGTTCCCATTTTTCCTTCCATTCTGTTTTTTCCTTTTCCCTTTCTTCTCTCCCTTATTCCCTTTGTTCTTCCCCCCATTTGAAAATGTGTTTTGTTTTGTTTTATCTTTTGGTACTGGGAGTCGAACTCAGGACCTTGCACTTGCAGACAGGCACTGTGCCACTGAGCTATATCACCGGCCTGAACATGTTCTTATTACTTCCGAATATATATCCTCCATTTTGCTTCTTGGGAAAATGAGAAAGTTAATACATCCATAGATATTTTGGACATTTGTTCAGATATTTTTAAATGTGTGAATAAATCTTTCTACAGTCCTGTTCTCTCCCTTGAGTAGTCATCTGTGCTCAGTGGCTCTGTCTTCCTGGGGAGCTCCTCAGACCTGTTTCAGAGGTAAGTAAATCTCTCGGCCATGCCCTGGGAGCCCAGAAGACAAAGAGCCCCATTCATAGGGATCTGGAACCAGAGGAGCCAGTGAAGATGGTCGGCCCTTTGGCTGACCACAGCCCTTTGGATAAGGCTTATGGAATAGACTTACATGAAGGCCATACCCTCCCCTGCCTTCCACAATATAGCGTAGCTTGATGGAATAAACTCCATTCCCTGGGCTGCTTTGTCCAGCTTCAAGGTCAAGAGGCAGAGCTTAAGCACCTGGCAACTTCCAACTTTCTACGGGACCTCTCTTTCTTGGACCTGAGGCAATGGGGGCTAACCCCTGATCCAGTGCACACCTTCTGTCAGACACAGTTATTTACTCATAAGATTTTTGTTTTGTTTTGTTTTGTTTTGTTTTTTGTTTTTTGGTTTTTCTCTGGTACCGGGAACCGAACTCACGACCTTGCGCATGCCTGGCAGGCGCTTTTGCCGCTGAGCTAAATCCCCAGCCCCAAGATTTTTTTTTTTGTTCTCCAAATAAATATTAATTCTAATTCTAATTAATTAATTCTAGATTAGGATAATTGGTATACCTATACCACCTCAAACATTTATCATTTCATTGATTCATGGGGATTTTGTTGCTGTTTTTAGTCTTCATGATATGCTGATTTTGCAATATGTCTAAAACCGAAGACACATACTCTTCAAAGTACCTTCTCCCATTTGTGAGGCTTTTCCCCAACTAATCAGAGACTCAGTGGCTTAAAGTTTTTAAATTCATTATGTTGGAAAGGTTTTATATAATTCATCCTGCATAGGCCTTCTCATTCTCAGCCCACTGGCTGAGAAAAGTGAAATTTCCCATTTGTTGAGGGGCCACTGACGTGAATGCCATTGTGTTTGACCCAGACCCTCCTTCAGGAGTAAAAGACATGTTGGCTTACTGCCAGCAGGCAGCACCCACCTGCCAGAGCTTTCCAGAAACAGATCCTCTCTGGTGCTCTGTCCCTGTCCCAATGTCACATCCTCCTTTCTAGAGCAAGCTGCTTCCAATAAATGCTAGGTGTGTAGATACGTAGGCCACGTCACCTCACTGCAGTGTGGAAGCTCCCTGTACAACCATCCCAGCCGTAGACCTAGGTGGAGGTCGCCATTGCCTTGGCTGCAGTGGAACTCATGCAATAGGAGTGGGACTACTACAGGAGGAGCCTCTATGATCTTTCTGCTTGAGGAAACTCATCACAGAAATGTTATGGGTATCAGGGGACAGGCTCCAGACACTAGTGTCCTGAAGATCTGTCTCAGGCATCCAGCTGAAGGTGGACGTTTACTTTTATCAATAGAGAGTGTAACCATGAAACACAAGCTTGCTGATTCCGCAGAGGGCTCTCTCTCTCTCTCTCTCTCTCTCTCTCTCTCTCTCTCTCTCTCTCTCTCTTTCTCTCTCTCTCTCATGATTGAACCAAGCTTTACACTGAGCTATATCCTGCCCTTTTGTATTTTTCTCTTTTTTCATTTTTATTTTTATTAATACATGAGAAAAAAAAAGAAAAAACAAGATATATTCAGGTGCAAATTCCCTATGATGGATGTTATCATTATGTGTATCTAAAATATACAAATAAAACAAAGAAGAAAAAAAATCAGGTAACACAGAAAAGAAACAAAGAAACAAGGCAAAAATTATATGTTGTGAAGAACAGTTAAATTATGTGAAGAGTCCTAGAAGATGTGATCTATTTTAACAAGATCAAGATCTGTCCAGAATTCTTTTGGTTTTGCCTTCTCACTTTGATGACAAGGATTTTGGTTTACATTCTAGTATAAGGAGAGTGTCTTTCACATGGGAATGTCATCTGCTTCTAAGATACAAAAAGGAGGTCAAGATAATCTTTTTGTAGCTGTTGTTTTTCAAGTCCCTTTAACTTGCATAGTCGGTGCATCTGAATAGTGTGTTTGTAACTCCTTTGGAGTGAAAGCCAGAAGCTTGTTTATCTGCTTGGACAGAGGGCAGGAAAAACTGAGGCCTAGAACACAATCTTGAGAGTTTGCAGAGTTTAGGAGAACTGAACTCTCCACAAGGCAGCTTTTCACTGCCACGGTCAGAGATCTGACTAGGTAACAGTAGAATCCCAAGTCATGGCATGAGGCCACCTGGATCCAAGCACCAAAATTTTGATTCAGCAATTCCTTTGAGTTAACTGAGCCTGCAGAAGAGTTCCTTCTTGAAGATGGCATGGAGACTTGAAGGGAAAGTTGGGGGGCAGGCAGAGAAAGTTAAAGGGCCTCAGTGAAGTTTCTGGCAAATAAAGAGTTACACTCCTGCTAAAGAGTGTAGCTAAGAAAACAAATAGATTCTATTTGATAGTATTTTATGGAGTATCTTTGCATCTATATTCACTAGGGAGGTTGGTCTGTAGTTCTCTTTCTTGGTTGGGTCTTTCTCTGGTTTTGGTATCAGTAGAAAGATAAACTTGAGGCTTTTATAGGTAAATGGTCACAACTAGAGACCATACTCATAAGTGAAATAAATCAGACCTGCATGTGTAAGGACCATATTGTCTCACTAGTGTAAGAATGAATAGTGAAAGAATGAAGAAAAAGTAGGAGGTATGAGAGACATTGTGAAAGAATGAATAAAAAGTAGGAGGTATGAGAGACATTGTGAAATGAAAGGAAAATTCTCAAAAGTAAAGGGCAACTGGGGTGTGGGAAAAGAAAAGGGAAAGAAGGCGAAATTATGTAAGTATATATATATGGGATAGCTAACATAGTTGTACTACTGTCTTCTATTGCTTTACAGAAAGGAACAGTGAATGATTACTTGTTTGATCAATCTGGTATGTATCTATTTGTTTTCTTGAGAAACCACTTTGAAGAGATCAGTAAGTAATACAACAACCACTGTTAATTTCCTACAATTTTGTCTGTAACTCTG
>NW_004955455.1:6952818-6960826 GCF_000276665.1 Chinchilla lanigera
TCCACCTCCAATTAAGCATAAAAGCAACAAAGTGAGGATGGGGCCTATATTATAAAAAACTCAGTATATAAAATATGTACCAACACCTGGACACTCACAGTGAAGCAGGACTAAAAAGAAAAAGAGAAGAAATGTTTCCCCTGTAGACTTCCTCCTCCCTATAGCTGTTGTTCTTTGTTCTAATACAGATAAAAACAGCAACTTTTGTCCCCGTAAGTAAAGTTTTATAAGCTCCTGTTCCCATAACATCCTGTTATGCCTGAGATATGCTGTTACAAAAATGTCACAGCTTGACAAAGACTTTTGCTGTTCTGCAAACTTGCTTGCCCACGCACAAGTTTCACGCCATTAAAGAGATCAACCCCCTCAACAACATGCATAAAACTGGAGCTCTTCCTTGTCGTGGCTCAGCTGTTTGGACATTAGTCCACTGAGTCAGTGCACACCTAAAAGTAAATAAATTCTCCTTTTTCTGCTGCAGTTTGTCCACATTCTTGAATTCTGCAACAACATACACACACAAACACACACACATACACATATGTGTGTGTGTATATATTATTATTATTATTTCACCATATTAATTACTAAAAAGCACAGGTATCCTTTTAACTAACTCAGCCTTGAATGTGAAGCTCTGCTGTAAATCTCACCAGATAAGCACCTGAACAAAGAGACCAAAAAAGTGTTTATCCAAAACTGTAAACATAGGCGATGGAAGAGAAAATGGCCACATCAGGGGTCTCAGAGCCCAGAATAGCTAATCAAGTTATAACAACTCTCAAGGGGGAAAGGGTGCCTTTCTTGCCATGCAATAAAAGGAGCTAAAAACAAAGACCCTCAAGTTCCAGCTCCAGATTCCCTAACTTATTCCAACAAGGTAGCTATCTATCTCCTTATTTCTCTCCCTTTTTCCAATAAAGTGATTTTGTTTCTCCATCTGAACTTATAATTCTTTTATTGATGAGGGGTTTTGTTATGACTAAAATAAATAAAAATCTACCTTCACAAGGTATAACAGTGGTGAGGTAACACCAGTGTAAGCACCCCTACTGAAATGCCCTCTCATCCCACAAAGCCAATAGACCCAAAATTAGGGTTGAGTTACAAGGAAATCTGCACAGGAGGTGCTGGGCCTGCTGTGGAGGAAGGAACGATGGAACCAGAAGTCAAGGACAGTGGGCCCCAGAACAGTGTATGTATTACTGGATTCTGAAAGTGCAAGATCAAAGGGCAGAACCTAAAATTGGATAGAGCAGAGATTATCTGCTGGATACTCTCCTGGGACACAGGATTTAATCTCTTGGCAAGATATCAAGGCACTGTAAGAGCCTGCTTCTAGAGTGATGCTTAGAAGGACAGAGAAATTGATGTTCCTTACCGAGTGAGGCAGAAATACTAGTCCTGCCATGGAAGATGGTGGGAGAAGAAATTGAAATGTCTGTTGGGAGCCACTGGAGCTGGTTATTGGTCAAGCAGTCAAGCTACCTCAGTATTGAAAAAGGCATCCTGCTAGACAATTACGGTCGTTAGTTGCTAGGTAACATTACCCTCCCACGATACTAACTTTACAAGAGTATAAAATAAATGGCCCGTTGTTGAAGTCAGTCCTCCTGCTCATCAGGCAAGAGGTAACTCCACTGGACCCCAGCTCTTGTCTCTTGTCTTTATTTTTCTCATACCAACCGCTGTTTCTCTCCGGGGTACAACAAGAGACCAACAATGTTCCCTACAAATGTCCTGAGAGTTTTTAACAGGAATGGCTATACTAGGTAATGTTTGATACCTGTCCAGGTGAGACAATCCTCAGGATGGCCTGGAGGATGAGCTTTGAATAATGAGCGGGCTGGCCCCCAAAGCAGCAGCATCACTGAGAAGCTCAGAGGGCATCCTTCTATTAGGCAAGGATAGATGGGGATGCAGGTAAGGACATTGAGAGCAATAGGGATGACATCACCACAAAGTGAGACAGGTAGTTTGCCAGGCTTAACCACAGATACAAGGTAAGTGGCAAAGGGCAAAGGAGCAGTCAGCCTATCTGATATTTGAGTGTGATGGAGTCAGTCAGTATAACAGTACCAAAAGGGCAGGACGCATGGGTTACTAAGAAAGTACAACAGTAGCTTAATCTGTGTGTTCTGAGAGAAGCCAGGAAGGAGGGCTAGAAGGCTGGGGGCCAAACTCCATCATCAAGTTTCCTATAAACCCCAACCTGCTGCTTGTATATTTTCTTGGGTAGAGTATTACCCATGTGTTTACTATGGCAGCTATAATAAATGACCAAACTATAAGTTGAGTGACTAAAAACCAAGACTGTGAATAATTATAGGTGGTTTCATTAGAGCTACCATCCAATCAAACATACCCTGCTTCCAAATCTTTGTAGAAATATATAAAACTACTCCTCTCTCTCTCTCTCTCTCTCTCTCTCTCTCTCTCTCTCTCTCTCTCTCTCTCTCTCTCTCTCTCTCTCTCTCTCTCTCTCTCTCTCTCTCTCTCTCTCTCTCTGAATGAAAGATTTACCTTCAGGTTGGTGAGCTCCTTGAGTTTTGACCCTCACAGTGTAGACATTTACCATGGCAAAAGGAAGACCAGGAATCTGGTGTGTCCAGATACGACTCCATTCTGACGAGAGATCCCTCGATGTACCTTGGGTTGAGGCTTCTCTGAGTCTTGCCCAACCTGTTCCCAGCTGCTGAAAAGAATAACATCTTTTTGAGAGTTCCTGGGATCTCCTCCATCCGAACTGATTCCTCTCTCTCCTCTCCTGAAGTTTTATTTCAAATACTTTAACACTTCAAAAAATTTTGCTCTTATCCCATTTCTCACCTTCAGCTTTGCTCCCAGAGTTGGCTTCATTTTATATACAGTGTTTCCCTGGCCCTGACCTGAGACTTATCCTCTAAGCAGTCATCTCTGGGGTAATCCAGTGGTCTTGAGAGGGAGCATTGGGGCAAAAAGTATGGCAGGTGACAGGTTCTGTTCTGGAGGGAGCTGGAGGAGCTGGAGGAGGGAATGCTATATAAATTAGAATGAAATATGAGGGAAAGAGGAAAGGAACACAAGGAAATTTGGGAAGGAAATATAGAAGTGTGAAGAGGAAGCTAATCATTGATTCTGGGGTCTCTTCCAGTTATTCCTGGGTTGAGTTCTCCAATTTGGGTTCAAGAGGGGCAGTACAAGCCTACATTTTGAGACTGGCCCAAAAGCACTACTGGAGTTTATCCTAGCCTAGAGATTATTCCATGAGCTTTGTTCACCCCAGTGACTCCAAACCAGAAAACCTCACAAGCCTGATGTCCTCTGCTTAGGGCAGTAAACATCCCCAGGCCTCAGTCTCAGGCTGGAAATAGTGAGATATGCATCTACTTTTGAAGTATCTGGGCTTTAGAAGGATTAAGAAAGAGAGGTTCCCAGCCCTGCCTTCAGACCCTGGGAAGGGAACTATGGACTGTTTCCCAGCTGCTGGAAATCTCTCCTCACTCTGTTAATCAGTACAAAGTCTGGTGTTCACTAGGGGGTATATCTAGGAGGTTAAAAGTTAAGATTTTGTTGTAAAGATAAGCTATTTTTCCAGCTTCCTCTTGCTGAGAGTGAAAACTGACCCTCCCTACTCTAGCCCTCAGAAGGATTCAACATTTCCTGGGTGTCTGGCTACACTACAACATATACATATTTTCTGGCTTTTGTTCTACCCCTGCTATAAATTGCAATACTTCAATGCACTTGAAGAGGGGCAAGACTGTTTACCCACCCAATTTGCCCAAATTGTAAATAAACACACTTTTTCATTTTTATGTGCTTTTCTTTCAGGCCTTCCTCTGAGCCCCCCAACAGAAGGACATATGAAGAAATTACATCCAAGTCTATTTCTAATTGAGGTCCTCCACATCAGACCTGCCTGGGAATTGCCTGAATATGGCCTGGAGACTCTTTGGCCAAGGTTAGTAAATTAGCCTTCCTTCTCTGATCTCTCCTTTATTCATTCAGCAAACAGGATATTGTTGTATAGTTTTGTGGGTACGTTTGTATGTCCTTACTGGAATCCATCACACAGCATATGAAGGTATGATAATTCCTGGAAGGACCCGTTGGGTTCTCGCTGTACCCTGGGAAAGAGCAGTGGTGAGAATGAGAAGAAAACAGACAAGAGACCAAAGCTGGGTCAGGTGGAGGCAACCTCTTACCTGGTGCACAACAACAGTAACATTTATTTGTACCCTTGCAAAGTTAGTATCATGAGAGGCGATATTGCCTAGCGACTAATGACTGAAGTTGTCCAGGCAGGATGTTTTTCTCAAGACTGAGGAAGCTTGACTGCTTGATGCACTGTGGCTCTGTCCTGCCCTCACATATATGACCATTTTCCAGCTCCAGCTGCTCCCAGCAATTCCAGCCAGAGGAATGGCCTGTGCAAAGGCACTGAAGTAAGGGGAACCTGTTTAATTGAAGGAACAGAAAGATACCCACTTGGAGTGGGAAATGGTCATTTAGGGGAAGACAGGAGAGAGATGAGTGGAGAGTTGTGGGCCATAGACAGATCACATGGCCACAGATCACTTGAAAGCTAAGGTAAAATGTTGCCTATTTTTGTAAATTAAAAGATAATGTATTTGAATATCTTCCATCATTTTATATGAGGGAATTGATGCATTAAAGATACTGTAGTAGTTTGTGGCAAATGAAATTTATGGAAGGAAAATGGAAGCAGACCCAGCACTTTGGTACCATAGCTCTCACCTGAGCAATATAGGGAAGCTGTTGTCAAGTAGAATAGGGAGATGGGCTGGGGTACTTAGAGTTGACAGATTGGTATGAGGGAAAGAAAGAGTTGCTAATGACTCCTGGAAGTCTGACTTGGTCAAGAGCATGGCTGAGACTTTATTTACTGGAGTGAGGATAGATGGGAGAGCAGCAGGACTGAGGAAAGAAGATAAAATCTTTGTATGGACTCATGAGGATTATTTGCAGAAAACAGACAAGATCCAAAAACAAGATGATGATATCTGCAACATTTGATCCCAACATGCCATTCATAGATTTGGATATATATGATTCTATTCATGTAAGATTATATGCTTATTTAACTTTTATTCAATTTATATAACATTCATTGCTTCAAGTAATATCCAAATGTCTGTTACATTCCAAGTAACCTGTTATGACAGGAAATACAATAATGAGTAAAACTCACTATGTACCCATCCTCATGGCAGAAATATAAATCATATTTGTAAGCATCATATTTCAGTATGGCAGGATACAATGGGAATAGTCACTACAATGAAACACTAGTTATTGTAAGACTGGTGAGAACTTAGGTGGTAGTCCACCCAATTTTTATATATATTTAAATTGCGTTTTTCTACTATCAATTTTTAGGAAACTACAAAAGCGAGCTATTCAGTATGGAAAAGCAGGACTTCAATTTGTATTGAATTAGAGTAATGTTGAGAGAGTTTATAAATCTTCAATGAAGGCAAGAAAAACAAAGGAAATATATTTACCACTTTAATGTCAAGAGGGTTTGTAGTGTCATCCATCCTTTTTCATTCTTTCTGTAGTAATTTATGAATCTTCTTTTTCAGTCTGGCTAGAAATTTAATGATTTACCAGTGAGCCAGGCATTTGGCTCCCTCTGGTATGATATTCTGAGCTACTGTAACCCCTTGACTCTTGTTTATATGGAAACTCAAGCTGGAGAAATGTCTGCATGCATAGGCTCAAATAATAAAATTGTAGGCCAGGTGTGGTGGGGCATACCTGTAATCCCAGGACTCAGGAGGCTGAGGCAGGAGGATCACTGTGAGTTCAAAGCCATCCTGGACTACAAAGTGAGCTCAAGGCCAACCTGAACTACATAGTAAGACCCTGTCTCAAAAAGACAATAATAATAATAATAATAATAGCAATAATAATAAAATTGTGGGTGTGTATTTTAAAACATGATAGAATGATCATTTTTGGTAGGGGCTTAGATGAAATGATTTTGGGTCCCCACTGTCACAATTTCAGCCAGGCTTTACTCTTCAGTGAAAATAGGGCAATTCCCTTTCTTGTGTCTATAAGATTTCAGCGGTAGATGTTGCAAATATTCTGTCGCACCTTTTCTTGCTATTTTTATTTTTAACATTTTACAGAGTTTAATTAGGCACATAAAACTGTACTACTTAATATATTTCTCCATGAGATTTTGTGAAATTCAGATCACAGTGTGTCATTCATAAATCTTTTGTCTCTCGTCTGATCATCTATATCTTTTGCACTGTTCTTGAAGACAACATCCTCATCCCATCTTCTGTGCACTTTGAAGTTGGCCTGAGGCTGGGGTGGGCCAGCTTTTTGTTCTTGTTCCTTCCTGGCCTACTCTTCAGCACTTTCTTTTTAAAGTTTTTCCAGTTCTGCAAAGAAGAGCTGTAGCATCATCATCATCCCTGTCTTCTTCAAAAATCTTGATCATCCTCATCTGTTAGAGAATCATCTGCATCTAGGCTGGCAGCAGGAGTCTGGTCCAACCTAGGCTTCTTTGCCATTGAAGAGAAGGTTGTGTGTTCTTGGGTTGAACAATCCCTATTTTTTTCTCTTGCAGCTGCTCTCTCTCTTTCAATTCTTTCCTAAAGTCACAATTACAAACCTCTTCGGGGCCATCCTGAGTAGCTTGCCTGTAGTTTAGCTTTGTGTGAGAAGGAAGTTTCCTGCTTGACTATTGCTTTGAGAGCTGGCTTAAATCACCTTCTCCTACTCCTCTTCCACCTCTTGTAGATTCAAGAGTTGGCCTGGCTGCTATTGCCATTTTTATCTTCTAGGGGAAAAGGTTGTTATTTCCAGTAAACTCTCATTTCATAAATTACTCATCAATGTCTATCCTTGTGAAAAAAAAAAAAAAAACACAAAAACTTCCAAAACTTATTCCACAGAAGTTCTCAAACAACCTTCTTCAAAAATTCTCAAGGAAACAAAGTATGAGCCTTAGGGTGTACATAGGGTATGATTTGTCTCGTTTAGTACAAAATATTTTGTCATGAAGACCTGAGGTGGTGTTTCTGCTCTTCTTTTGGTTTTGTGGTCTTGGGGCGAGTCCCTTACCTGGCTTCTGTTACCTGTAGAATAGGACTGGACAAGATTCGGAAAATTAGGAGACATGACATGTCAAAGCCCATGTAAAATACAAAACTGCCATGACTTAAGTCTTAAAAATTCTCAACCTTATTCCACCAAATTCTCTAAGAGTCAAATTTCATCTAAACCTCAACAAGAGCAAATAAACTAATAAAGACAAAAGAATTTCAAAATCACTGACAAAGTCACTGAGTGTTTTGGAGACAAGAGCTAAAATTCAGTGAAGTTAGTTACATGGGCAAAATTCTCCAGAAATCTTTTGTTGATCCAATTTTCTCCTTTAACAGCTATCATAATATAAATCAGACCTTACGTGGTATCTCAGTAAGTGCTTACTAGGGAAACAGATTTAATGCACTATATAAAAATATATACAAATTTACAAGAATGGCCTACTACAGCCACCTGCAGTCAGGGATGGAAAAGTGTAAAAAGGCTGTCTGTGCGCTGGAAATCAGAAGGATTTTAGTCAAAGGCCTGAAGCTCACTGCAGTGTTCCATGGGAATCCACATCAAGAGGCCAGAGGGCTCATCTGGAGGCTGAAGAGTCTTCAGGAAGCCAGAGAACTTAAATCCAAGTCTCCAATGAAGACTGGAGCTCCTCCAAGAAAAAAGAAAAAAAGAAGCACAAAACCAGCCAAGGTGGGTCTTCTGTCTTCAGGAAATCCCTTCAGCCCCACCTAGCACTATGCTGATCCAACTTCGCTGGGCTTTTCTTACTCAAGTTGACACAGTTAACTCTCATCTGTGAGTTATATTTAATTTACATACATTTATATTTATGCACATTTACATAGATTTATATATTTCTTTATGTTCAGAAAACAGGAACCTCACCTTCAAAGGATCCTGATAACCAAAAATAAGAAACTCATTCTTTTTTTTTTTT
>NW_004955455.1:6965746-6969450 GCF_000276665.1 Chinchilla lanigera
CAGTTTCTTCACTTCCAGGAAAATCCTCACTGTAAACATTCCATCTCCCACACTGTGCTCTCCAGGCTTTGTTCAGTTTTCTATCAATGGCAACTTATTCTTTTCACATCTGCCATGGCCCTGGGTATCCCTGGGTGTCGCTGGGTAGGTTATTTTTCTGCTTGGCTTTTCTTGAAGGAAGAGCCACTCAGAGTTTTCATGATGTTACAAAGGGAATGTGACAGAGGGGCTTTTGGGATCAATAGCTATCAATTTTCTTACCCCAAAGATAGGAAACTGACCATGTAAGAATGTGAGTGGAATCTCTGAGTTATTCATAAAACCTCCTGTCCTTTCCTCCACGCTGAGATCAATGGACTCCTGTCCTGGAAGTAGTCCAGCTGGAGAATATGGACTCAGCTGAATGGTTCCTTTTCTCCTAAAAGGAGGAGATATTTTGTCTATGTTGCATCTCATTCCTCGGGGATTCTTAATTCTTAGTGTATATGATTGCTGTGACCTGATATAGATAGCTAATTTAGGTAGAAATATTCTAGGCAGTCAGACAGGGCTGAACCCTCGAGAGGTCAAAACAGAAGACCACTGTGGCTGGAGGCATATTCACTGAAGGCCAGACTTCAAGGAAAAGAACTACTGACCTGAATACTTCCCCTAGGGATGAATACCAGCAATTGATATTCTAAGTAGGCGTCAATCACCTTGGGGTGGAGGATGAAATCTCTTTAACCCACCCTTTTCAGGAAAGTCCTTGCTTGCCCATGTGCACTTGCTGTGTGAATTATTTCCCCATTTGAGCCCCATTTAATCAATATAACCTAAGTGACTATATTTGTATGCTTATTGGTTGACCATAGTTTTGTCCTTCCTCACACCCATCCTATGATTTGCCATTGGATCAATATTACCTAAGTGACTATCCTTGTAATCTTATTGATTGATTACAGTTCAGTCACACCTTAAGCCCACTTCACCTCATGGCTTAGCTGAGTAAAACACCCTTGAGAAGCAGGTTGGTGAGCAACCCACTTTCTGTGACCTCTTCTGTCCCTCTCAAACAGAAGCTCTCTTTCTCTCAATAAATTCTTCCTACTCTTAACTTCCATTGTTCCTAGAATTCATTTCTCAATTTTAGAGAACACATACTTGTCATTTCAGACATCTAGCAGGTTGGGAGTTGCATTCCCCTATATCAATGACAACCTAATTACTAGAAGGAATCACTTTATAATGAAAAAACTAATTACAAACCTAGACAATCCTTGACTTACAAAGGGGTTACATCCTGATAAAGCCATCATAAATTGAAAATATCATGAGTCATCAGTGCATTTCACATGCCTAACCTGCTGACATCACAGCTGAGCAATGTCAAGTACTATGGAGTAGAGATTGTGTCCCCTTGTGATTGAAGGACTGACTGCCGCCATCTGCAGTTTCCTGCGACTCATCATTACAAGAGTATTTTAAACCGCATGTTGCTAGCCTTTGGAAAAATCAAAATTGAAAACACAAAGTAGGCTTTCTAGTGAAGCATACGGCTTTTCCAGCATAAAATTTGTTTTAAAAAAATCATTGAATCAACATTTAGTTGGAGGCCATATTGTAAAGGGAGGTGGACAGATTTAGAGTTAGGGTGTATGTATGTGTGTGTATATGTGTATGTGATTGCATATATGTGCAGGCATTCTTTGAGCAGCTGGGAGTAGGCCCTAGAGGACACAGGGTGGAATTAGCCCTCGCAAGGTGTCAGAATTTCCTAGAATTTGCAGTGAAATTGTCAGGACCTGAAATCTTACACCATCACTGAAATGAGACATGTCTGGAACTGCCTTTGCACTTTGTGTCATGTGTATTCAGAAACTCCAAATGCATGACCAACCTCTCCTGTGCTCTCTCTAGCAATTATACTACACACATTCATATTTTTGAAGGATATGTGAAATACGGTTATTTTTGACTGAGACAATTGGAAATGTTTGAAGTTTTCATATTTCAAAATGCCTCTCCCTGTGTGATGTTTCATTGCCACTGAAGACACAGCACCCAGGGCAGTTCCCATTCTGTCTGGGGAACTCCTTAGCAAACATCCACGGCTATATTGTTTCTTCATTCTGGGAGCTTCCCAAGAATTCTTCCTTCAAGTGAATCATTCTACTTGCTGCCTTGGCCTACAGAAGGTGCAGGAACGGGGGTCCCATGTTTTCAACTCAACTGCACCAGTGCTGCTAGTGCTATGGTATTAGATTTCTCTCTGTTCTTTTCACTTGCTCTTTTCATAGAGTCCAAGTGACCTTTTCCTGCCAGAACCAATAAGTACTCAGTACATCTTTCACTTTATTCCTGCTGTATTTTATTCTCATGGAAATTATCTCTACTTTTATTCAGAGTCTCTGCATTTTGTAGATAAAGAAAGGAAAATAATTCAGACACATGGCACTTTAATTTTAAAATTTATTACTGAGTAAAGTATCATCAATAAGGATTTTGTGAAAAAAAAATAGCTACAATGTCATGAATAGTAAAAAATAGTAAATACATCCATCTGTTCTTGTATCTTCTCAACCAAAACAGATGTCATGGGAAAAGACGAAAATATTGCTTAGTTGGTCATTTGTTCCTGCTGAGTTGTGTGCCAGGAATTCATATCCAGCATCAATTTTGCCAAGGGAGCAGGTTCCTCAGATTATTTGCTCTTCAGTTTAGCAAAATCTCAACAGTAGTCTGAGGAGAACTCCTTTGAGGGCAAGAAGATAGGTGATTATTCTGGACTGTAGAGTCTTGAGCACAAAGCAAAAGCCGGAAAATCTGCTCATGATGGATATAAGAATACCACAAACAGGCAAATACAGACAAGAATCTGGGCCTCATCCAGGCATTACTTTCTCAGGAGCACAAGGTGGCACAGTGCCAGCACTTTGACAAGTCAACTTCTTCAGATGGAAAGATCAGAATGAGGACAGTCATTATAGACATGTGGTCAGCACTCAGCATTCATGAGGCACACAGGGTTCCTGCCCTGATTTCTCAGCACCAGCTCTGCCAGGACTTCTTTTCCAGAAATATATTTTTTACCTTCTAAAGAGACTAAATGAGGGCAAGAAGGGGTTGGTAGCAGTACCATGTAGAGTGAGAGGTTGGAGACCTGCTCCTCTGCCAATTCCACTCACTTTTCTAATTCCTATTGTCCCATGCCCTTTACCCACTACACACAGTCGTTGAGAAGTTGCACAGGTGTCTCAAGATGGATCCACTCCACACTGGGTTTGGCTATCTCAGGTCCACTGACACCACTCAATCTGATTTGCAGCTTCAAATCTGTATAGCTCTCCATGCTTCTGTTCCTAACATACCAGTTGTTGACTGTTTTCAAACAGTTTTAGTGGAGCTTCAGGAAGGAACACTCACAGCTATGTGCTCACACCTGTTTGGTCCGCATGATAAATGAATACTCCCTGGTGGATCTTTACAAAGTATTGTAGGTCATGAAGGAATAAGTCACTTGTGTTGCCATGAATAGAATCCACAGGGAAAGATTCAGAATGTTACCTGCTGCTGAGGTTCACACCACTCCCCAAGAACACAATGACAGTCATAGTGAGGAAGGAACAAGGCATTATTCAAGGTCAGCTCCAAAGTTAGCTTGCTTCAAATCAACATCTGAGCATTTTATAGTAAGAAGGGAGGAGTGGAAAAATACAATGAGA
>NW_004955455.1:6969685-6975383 GCF_000276665.1 Chinchilla lanigera
TTACAAGAAGGTATCTTGAGATAGAGGTTTTATTGTGAACAGTGAACAAAGTGAAAGTGAGAGAGGAAAGAAAGCTTTGTGATGGACTCTCCAGGGAACAAATTTCTATAATCAATAGTTTACTGTCAAAGAGTCTCTGAACCGTGATAATATTATAGACAGCTGTTAGATAGAAGTATCATAGGCAGTCAATAGAGCTGGGTCCTCCATGAAGTCAGTGCAGAAGATGAGAACTCGTTACACCTGTGGGTGGAGGCACAGTCCCTGAAGCCCAGACCTCAAGAGAAAGATGGAGTGACTGCATCTCCATACTTCCCAGAGGGATGAACAATAACGCTTGATCTTCTAAATGGGCATCAATCATCTGTTGAGAGACCAATCTTGAGTCATCCCTCCCAGGAAAGGTCCTTGTGTAGAGGCAATTTTAAGTGTAAAGGAAATCTTAAAACTTATACATCTAACACTACACAGGGCTGGAACTGGGAAGGGCAGCCTGCCTCCACAGTTAGAGAATTACAAAACCTAAGGACACTTAACATTCCAGCCTCAAGGTAAATGTGGCTCAACCAGGGGTAAGGCCCGTTATGTTTTGCTTCCTTTCAAGTTTTTCAAGGACTTATCACCACAAGGACAGCTCAGCTCTGTCTTAGGCAATAATTGATTCTTCCTGCCCACCATAATCTGGACCTCCTTGTTATATGATAGTAGCCCCAATTAGCTTACATAGGATAAATTCTGCCTAAAAATGTATGACAAGACGTGTAACCAACTCTAAAATATCCTGTTATTTGCTTTTTGTACTTCCTCATAAATGCATATAGAAGTAACTGTACTACTCCAAGACAGGGCTGGTGATTTGGACCTCAGAGTGCCCCAGCCCACTAGTGTCATCAAG
Organism: Chinchilla lanigera; assembly: GCF_000276665.1. Taxonomy (NCBI): domain Eukaryota; kingdom Metazoa; phylum Chordata; class Mammalia; order Rodentia; family Chinchillidae; genus Chinchilla; species Chinchilla lanigera. The sequence goes on from NW_004955455.1 coordinate 6,970,581, forward strand.
CTGTATGCCTTCCAAAGTTCCTCGGTGCTGTGACATCCCTCTGGTCTGATCTGAAGTTCTGCAACAGTTGTACTTTACATACACTCTCTCTCTAAGTGATTTGCTTTCCCCATTGTATCAATATTGCCTAAGCGACTATACTTGTAATCTCATTGGTTGATCATTATTTTGTCCCACCTTACTCCTACCTCATGGTTTCATATTCACTTCTTGATTTTTCTCTATAAAACTTCTTTTGAGAAGTGAGCTCAGAGATAGCCAACTTTCCAAGTCCCCTTCTGTGTGCCTTAGACACAAGCTATCTTTCCCTCAAAAAATATTTCCTACTCTTAACCTCCTTGATCTTCTATAGGGGAAATATAATGCTCAGTCTGCTAGATGTCCAGTAGGAGTTCGTGTTCTCTAAAACCAAAGAATGAATTCTAGAAACAACAAATTAAGAGCAGAATCTATTTATTGGGGAAAGACAGCTATATTTATTGGGGAGAAATAGCTTCTGTCTAAGAGAGACAGAAGGGGTCCCCAGTAGGTTGCTGAGGACTCTGCTTTTCAAGAGAATGTTATACAGGCAGTCACAAGATGAGGCAGGTCTAAGCTAGGAAAAACTATAATCAACTAACAAGATTACAGGTATAGGCACTTAGGTAACATTGACCCAATGGGAAATCACAGGGTCGGACAAAACTATGTGTAACATAAATAATGAGCAGAAACCTCAGGCTTGTGTAAAGACAACATAGCGTGGAATTTATTGTGCCTGGGTTCAGGCAGAGAGTGTGATAAAACCTTCTGCCCTGAACAAGAGAAGGGTGTTCCTTTTATAGGGATGAAGATAAGGCAGGGGATGTTAGGTGGGAAGATCCCAAAGAACATCTGTGGTTAAAGTTATCTGGCAATCTTTCATCTCAGTGGGCTGAGTTCTTTGAAGTATCCATTGTAAATTTTTGGGTGTCTCCAGAAGTCTCCAGGACCTGCAAAATTGCCGGCCCTATCTTATTTCCTTTCCTGTGTTTGTTAATGATGGCCTGAGTGGTGAACTGAGTTCCCTGCAGAAGGCAGTGCTTCTGGTGGCAAGCAGGCTGGGGGCTGGGAGAGTCAGCTCAGGCTGGAGACTTACACTCTGGTCTGCCAGTAGGATTAAGAGTATAATCACTTGGGTAATATTGATTAAATGGGGATCAAAGGGGGAAATAAATCACTAAGCAAGCACACACGGAATGGAACAAGAGCTTTTCCTGGAGGGAGTGAGTCAGTGGCTTTTCCTGCTGCTCCACCAAAGTAAGCAATATTTATTTATTTATTTATTTATTTATTTATTTATTTATTTATTTATTTATTTGAGATAGGGTCTCACTGTGTAGTTGAAGCTGACCTTGAGTTTGAGTTCACTCTGTAGCCCAGGCTGGCCTCCAACTCATAGTGAGCTTCCTGCCTCAGCCTCCTCAGTGCTGGGGTTACAGGCATGTGCAACCTAGCCAGGCCCATTTACCTGTTTAGAATATCAATCACTGCTGGTCATCCCTAGGGGAAGAATGCCAGTGTAGTCATTCTACCTTTTGTCCTGAGGTCTGCCTTTTAATGCATGTGCCTCCCCTGCAGTTGCAATGTGTTCTCATCCTCTGCACTGACTCTTGGGGTCCTATCTCTGTCTGATTGCCTAGAATGTTTCTTCCTAACTTAGCTGTCTGTAATAGTTCCTTAGAATTCATTCTTCAGTTTTGGGGAACATGATCTTGGCATGTGGACATCTCACAGGTTAGAAGTTTTTTTTTTTTTTTTTTTTTGGTTTTTCTCCGGTACTGGGAACCGAACTCACGACCTTGCGCTTGCCAGGCAGGCGCTTTGTCACTGAGCTAAATCCCCAGCCCCAGGTTAGAAGTTATATTTCCCTTTTATCATTTGCAGGTCCTTACATCACCTCTATATCAATGGGACTCTAGCAAGTTTCAGTCAAAGCAAGAATATTGAATTTAAAGGGACAGTGTGTGGTTTTCTCCATGTTCTCATGCTCACCTTGGAGCTTCTTGGGTCTGTGGATGTAAGCAAGCACAGATTTACCTGTTATGTCTGTCTATGTTTCTTCTCCTTCAGGGAACCTCATTACCTATGCAATAGGTCCTCTGACTATCCCAAGGTTGCTGCTAATTTTTCCTCTCTTTTGGGAAGATTCTCTTTGTTCTTGTTTGACTTTTTCCCTCTGTTTTTTACCTTGGTTCATTTTTATTGCTAGACCTTCAGGGTCACTCACTCATTTACAGCCTCTGATCTTCAATTCCTACCTCCTAGGACAGTCATTCCATTCAGTGCTCGCTTGCTTGCTGTCTCTCTCTTTCCCTCTCTCTTTCTCTTTTTTTCTCTCTCTCTTTCCCTCTCTCTCTCTTCCTCTCCAGCTTCCTCTCAGCTTTTGATAAGGTCTCACTATATATAGTTCAGTTTGGACTTGAACTCACTTTTTAACCGAAGCTGGCCTTGAACTTGTAGCAGTCCTCCTGTCTCAGCCTCCTGATTGCTGGGATTATGGGCAAATGCAAGTATTCCTGGCTTAAGTTGTCTTTTACACCTGAATTTCTTTCCCGTGTTTTTCTACCTTTCCATTCACTGCAACATGGTTTGCACTTACTTTTGGGGTAATTTTTAGAATAGCTGCCCTGGAACTTTTGTCAGAGAAATCCAATGCCGCTGTCATCACATTTCTTTCATTTTTCACATGATAATAGAGATTTTCTGGATCTTTTGTATGTCAAAATATTTGGATTCTATCCTGAATGTATAAGGCATTATTTTATGCAGCTTCACATCTTGTTACATCCTGTCTGGGTGTTTCTATTTAAGCAACAATCTGCCCAGTTGAGTTTAGGACACAGGTTCTAACTTTCCATGAATGCATAATGATTTTTTATCAGTTCAATCTATAAAACCTGTATAACACTATTGGTATTTGTCTTTTCTGGATACCACCTCGAACTGGGATTTTGTCTGTTCCTTAACCTGTGTTTCCAGTTTTCCTGTCTTCTTTAGGATCAGAACACTGTGTGTAAAGTTCAGAGGTACATTCATAAGTGCGTAAGTAAATCAGGGGAGGATTTTGCATTTCCAACCTCATCCCTCTCCACAATTGCTCTGGTACTCAGTGTTCTTTTCCTCTCTTCTTCTGGTTGAAAGAACTGAACCATGTACTACTACACACTTTTTTGTTATGCACATGTCCAGGGTAAGTACCAGGGAGACAGAGGAACAAAGCCAAGGAGTTTCATGCTCTCTTATTGGGAAGCTGTATCTACAATAAAAAGATGAATTCCTTCCCAACTCTGCTGTGACAGCTGTCAATTCAAGGGAATGTCCTGGAGGCTGAGGTACTGTAGAATGGAGCTCAGAAAGAAATAAAGGGAAAAGAAAACATGTTTACGACAACCTATTTTGAGGAATAAGAAGAGTTACCTTTCCATGATGAAACTCTGAACAAGGGCTGTCTCCTCTCATGTTGAACCCAGTTCCCTTCCAGGTCTACCTGAAGTTCAAGCCAGAAGAGAAGAAAGAACAAAGAGAAAACTAATTCCTGCATCAGTGATACTTTCGTGTGCCTCACTCTCTACCCTTTCTCTATATGACTTACATTCCAAGGCTCATGAAGAGCCACTCCGTGCATTCTGATCTGATTTTTTTTTAAATTTTCATTGAGTGAGAGACAGGACAAAGCGCAGGCTTACTGTATTTTATCAGGGGGAAGCCACAGAACATAGGAATAGAGTCCTGGAGGGGATAAGAAGGGACCAGGTAGCCTGACCGGAGCTGAGAGGAAAGGAGCAAGAAGGGGAGAGGAGCACAGCAGGGATGTCCCGCTCCCACTCAGCTTCCCTCCCTGCTCTTTGGGGTCCTCCCTGTGATGCCACCATGGGTCAGTGAGGGCTTGGATGTGGGGAAGGTATTTGCTGTGGTGTGCTTGTCCTGTATAATGTTCCCGAGTTGCATGCTCTGCATTCTCTCTTAAGGAGGACACACATGCTTTGTGTTCCAAATATATGGCATCAAAAAATTATTTTTAATGCCAATAAACTGACATAGTGCTCAGCTGTCCCCTGACTGGTGTTGCTGTAGAAATCTGATAATAAAAGTGAGAGAAACCCCATTCTGAGGGCCTGAAGCATCTGAAGAGAAGATCTCTCACTCTACCTGGGAAGGAGTATGCTTCATGACCTTCCTTGCATGACTTCCCCACATCTAGGGAAAAATCTTCGGAAAGCATATACTGGAATCACTATGCATACCACAAAGGGAAGGATAAGGGCATCTGTGAGCTGGCTCCACTACCTGGGCACTACCATGGATTCCTTGTGCCTTTACTCAGAAAGTTCATTCAAAGAAGTTTTAGTAGTTCAGTGAACCTCTGCTGCCCAGGGATGCAGAAAGCTCTAGAGAACAGAGCAGGTCAGAATGGGGTGAGGGAAGACAGGTGCAGGAAGCAGATTTGCATGGAGGTCCCTCCCTCCCCTCAGGCAGGGGAGGGGGATAAGAGAGTGCTAGAGGTCCAGGCCCAGTACTGGGGTGTCAGGAAGCTGGGCTTTGGGAGTGTCTGCATGATGGCCTGGGCTCTGCTTCTCCTCACCCTCCTCACTCAGGCCAGAGGTGAGGCCCCAGGAAAGGGAGCACAGTGACTCCTGACTTGATGCTTTGTCTCTTCTTCCTCAGGATCACCGAGGCCTAGCACTGACTCACCAGATGTGTTTCTTGTCTTTTCAGGGTCCTGGGCCCAGTCTGCACTGACTCAGCCTCCCTCAGCCTCTGGATCTCCTGGAGGGAGCATCA
>NW_004955455.1:6976488-6978901 GCF_000276665.1 Chinchilla lanigera
AGCTAAATCCCCAGCCCCTGCGTACTCCTTTTTGGACATAGGTCCCCAACATTATCTGGTAGTCTAAGGTGAAGCACCCAATTTCCAGCTCGAATCTGTCATATGATTGACAAAGTTCATATATATATGAATATCTGGCCAAGAATTCTTTCAACATCCAATTGAATCTCCCAGATGAGCAATTCTCCCCTGTTCGCCAGAATTTCCCAGTTTTAGCAGCAAACGTCCTGTGCCTCAGCAACTGCCTCATTGCTGGACAAATCAGTGTGGAAGACAGTTTGCCTGAGAGCTCAGGCGCTTTCATCAAGCTTTCTGTTAAATTCTTTCCACCACCATCCATCTCACCCCCAAGATCTCTTCTCCATTACTTCTTTCCTTCCTAGTGAACACTCTACAGCTTCACTCCTTGGTCCTCAAGGCTGGAAGAGAAACAAACCATGACCTCTAATCAACTGGTTTCCAACAGCAGTGGATACAACCCAGCAGTGGGACTGGAGACTCAGAATAATGCCCTGAGTTCTGGCTTTGTCTATGTAAAGCTGGTCAGAAGCTATACTATCATGTAGCATTTGTCCTGGCAGCACTAAGGAGCAGAGTGTGGAGAAGGTGCTGTTGTGGATCCCGCTCTGGCATCTGAGATGACATTTGATCCCTGACTATAGTATCATCAATGGGACTCTTTAATCAGGATCTCCACATGCAGAGAAGGACAGGAGTAACCAATGCACATTCAAGTGTTTCTTCTCTAAGACAGGTGGACCAAAAGTTCCTCATCAGATTGTACCAACTAGTTTTATAATAAGGAGCATTACACTAAGCCAGGTGTGGTGTCACATGCCTGTAATCCCAGCGCTTGGGAGGCTGAGCAGGAGGATTGCTGTGAGTTCAATGCCAGCCTCCGCTACAAAGTGAGTTAAAGGCCGGCCTGAAATGCACAATGAAGCCCTGTCTCAAAATCACACACACACAAAGGAGCATTACAAAGGATACCAGTAACTGCAAGTTTAGAGAACATGATTTTGCAAATAGGAAAAATTGTATGCACATGTTGTGTATCTCTGTGTCTCTATGTGTTTGTATAAAGAGAGATAGGTAGGAAGAGAGAGAGAGATACAGACAAAGAGACAGAGAAAGTTGGGGAAAGCTAGAAAAGAGAGTCACATCTCTGAATGATAATAGGAGAAAATAAAAAGGAACTAAGGAATATTAGTAATATTGTTAAGACAATGTGCAGCGGTTGGTGGCACCTACCTAAAACCCAGCAGTGTGGGAGATCAAGAAGGAAGACTGTCGGGTGGAGGACAAACTTAGTGACTTAGTAAGACTCTCCTTCAAAATAAAAAGTGTAGGGGTGTGGCTTTGCGCAAATGCCCCAGGTTCAATCCCCAGTACCTCAGCAAACAAACAAAAAACATAACCATCTGGTCTGGGGAAGAGCATTTGAAAGGCATTAAGGACCCTGGCTCAGACTCCCATTTGCGGAGGGTATGAGCAGAGAACAGTCTTGCTCCTTGTTGGAGCAGAGAATGAGCAGAGAACAGTCTTGCTCCTTGTTGCGTGTCTGCAGGAAATGAAGAATGAAAGAGTAAATGTAAGCAAAGCCCTTAGAAACCTGCCACAGTGTCAGTGCTGCATGATCGCTCAATGAGAAAATCTGGAAGAACATGCAGAGATGAAGCAGTTGTGACTTCAGAGGCAGCCCTTTGTCTGGTGTGGGAGAGGAAAGAAAGAAAGGCAGATTTCAGTGTAAACTCTTGCATGTCTTTTCAGTTTTCTACATGTTCTTCTCATGGTTTTTACCAGGGCTTTAAAAAAATAACTCTCCAAAATTGTGGTATAACATGATCCTGCTGCTTTGCTCATGGTTTACAGGGATAGGGCTTCAGGGAACGCAGAGTGAAAATGGTTCATTTCTGGATGGTGATGACTGGACACTGTGCAGACTTGGGCACTCACTGGCTGGGCTGACTAACATCAAGGGGTCGGGATCCTATGGGCGCAGTTTTTCTATCAGGTCTGCGTGGGCGATGAGCTCTCTGGAGACCCCAGGTGAGACCTCAGATGCTGTCAGGTCTTCGTGGAAGCTGGGCCATGAAGACATTCAGAGTGTTACTCTGGTGCTGAAGGTTCCACAGGCAGAGACTGTGACCTTTACAGACATATGTTTTTTTTTTTTATTTTAAAGAGAAAAGAATGTAAACATCTTAGCAAACACACATACATTTAGAAAATAACACAAAAACAATACAAGCAATATAGAATCTCAGACAAGGTGGTAGGAAATTAGCAATCGTTGTTGTATTACACATTGGTATCTTCAAATTGGTTACTCAAATAAACAAATAGAGGCATGCAAGATTGGTCAAACAAACATGCACTGTTCCTTTCAATAAAGCAATAGAAATTAGTAGTA
>NW_004955455.1:6979384-6982363 GCF_000276665.1 Chinchilla lanigera
GCATTAGCTTTTTCAACATTTTGAGAGTGAATCTATGTTTCTTTGATATCATTGTTCTCATCCAGCCTGCCTCCTGGGATTGGTTTTACTTCACGTCTAAGCTATTCTCAGCTTTTATTTAACCTGCAGTTTCAGAGGGTCTGCTGTGAGCTGAGGATTCAGAAGGAAGGATAAGAGTAAAGTAGGAATGTCCAGCTGCCTCTCAGCGCTTTTTCTGTGCCTTGGGTTGCTCCAAGTGAGGCCACCAGGGGGCAACAAAGACCTGGTTGGGAATGAGCATTGCTATTCACATGGCCCTAGTGTAAAGAGCTTTTTCTGTTGGGCTCCTATAAGGGGAGCAAATAAAGCATAGTTGCAAATTCGTTGTGCCCATTCGTACATGTATAGAAGGACAAATCAGTGAGCCCTAGACCTTGTACTCAAGCTCCAGCATCAGAGAAATGCTGAGGTAGAGGTTAGAATGCTATTCTATTTTTTTGTACTAGGAATTGAACTCAGGATCCTGTGCTTGCCTCAGTCCTGGACAAATCAGTGTGGAAGACAGTCTGGAAGACAAACTGTCTTCCACACTGATTTGTCCAGGTGGGTGCCTGTGCCACTGAGCTATACTCTCAGCCTCCAAAATGCTAAATAAGGATCCATTCTGAGGGGAAACTGAAGAGGCTGAGGAGGAATGAGAACGCCTTCCCTGCCTTTGGTCCCTGCAGAGGAGTGACTGGGTAGCTCTCAGACACTCACACACTGTTCATAACCCCATCACACACCTGCAGGCAAAGGAAGTGCTCAGATTCCTGGGATGGGAACAATTGAGTCCCATAACAGGAAGGATACAAACACGAAGTTGGCTCTATTTCTGGGCACTGTCATGGACTCACTGGGTCATGTCTCAGAAAATACATGTCATAGAATTTTGGGCCAGGCATGGTGGTGCACACCAGTAATCACAGAACTCCGGAGGCTGAGGCAGGAAGATCACCATGAGCAAATACCAGCCGGGAATGTATCCCAAGACCCTGTCTCAAAAAACAAAAAGAGATAAAGAAAAAGAAGAATTTTATTCTAGCTAAGTCCTGCTCTCCAGGGACGCAGAGTCAGACCAGAGTCCAGGGCAGGTCAGACTAGAACCATGGCAGGAAGCAGATTTGCATGGAAGCTCCTCCTTACTCTGAGGCAGAAGAGGAGATAAGAGAGGTCTTGGGGAAGCAGGCCCAGGGTAGAGGTGTCAGCAATAGCGCTCCTGGGGCATCTCCAGCATGGCCTGGGCTCTGCTTCTGCTCACCGTCCTCACTCAGGGCACAGGTGAGGCTTCCAGGGAAGGAACCATTGGGGCAAGTGGTTTGAGACTGTTACTTCTCCTCAGACCCAACTGGATTCAGTAATGACTCATGAGAGAGTATTTTTCTTTCCTTTTAGGGTGCTGGGCCCAATCAGCTCTGACTCAGCCTGCCTCAGCCTCTGGGTCTCTGGGACAGAAGGTCACCATCACCTGTACTGGCACCAGCAATGACATTGGGAACTATAATTATGTCTCCTGGTACCAACAGCTACAAGGAACAGCCCCTAAACTCCTGATTTATAATGTCAACAGTCGCCCCTCTGGGATCCCTGATCGCTTTTCTGGCTCCAAGTCTGGCAACACAGCCTCCCTGAGCATCTCCGGACTGCAGCCCGAGGATGAGGCCGATTATTACTGTGGCTCATATGCGGGCAGCAGTGCTTGCCACAGTGGTCCAAGTTCATGGGGAACTGAGACCAAAACCTTCTCTGAGTTCACTGGCTCCTTCTTCTCTGAAGATGTCCCCTCAGCCTGGTCCAGTGAGGGATCCCACCACATGATCTTCCAGTTCACTTGCCTCACAGGCTTGCTGTGTCTTAGAATGATATCCAAAGGAAACACTGCATCTCCTTATTTTTACTCCTGTTCATGTCTATCCTTGGGTAGGTTATTTTTCTGCTTGGCCTTTGTTGAAGGAAGAGCCACTCAGAGTTTTCATGATGTTGCAAAGGGGAATGTGACAGAGGGGCTTTTGGGATCAATAGCTATCAATTTTCTTACCCCATAGATAGGAAACTGACCATGTAAGAATATCAGTGAAATCTCTGAGTTGTTCATAAACCCTCCTGTCTTTTCCTCCATCATGAGATCAATGGACCCTGTCCTGGAAGAGGTTGAGCTGGAGAGTATGGGCTCTTAGCTAAATGGTTCCTTTTCTCCTTAAAGGAGGAGATATTTGGTCATTGTTTAATCTCATTCCTCAGGATTTCTTAATTCTTAATATATACGATTGCTGATATTATAGATAGCTAAGTTAGAAATATTATAAGCAGCCAGAGAGGGCTGAACCCTGGACAGGTCAGTACAGAAGACCACACTGGTTGAAGGGATATTTACTGAAAGCCAGACTTCAAGAAAAAGAACTACTGACCCATATACTTCCCCTAGGGATGAACAGCAGCAATTCATATTCTAAGTAAGCATCAGTCTCTAGGGGTGGAGAAACAAAACTCCTTACCCACCCCTTCCAGGAAAGGCCTTGTCTGCCCATGTGCACTAGCGATGCAACTTGTTTCCCCATTTGAGCCCCGTTTAATCAATATTACCTAAGTGACTATTCCCGTATACTGATTGGTGGACCATAGTTTTGTTCCACCTCACACCCATCCTATGATTTGCTATTGTATCAATATGACCTAAGTGACTCTCCTTGTAATCTTACTGATTGATTATCATTCAGTCCCATCTAAAGCACACCTCACCTCATGGCTTTGCTGAATAAAATACCCCTGAGAAGCAGCTTGCTGGGCAACCCACTTCCTGTGATTTCCTCTGTCCTTCTCAGACACAAACTTTCTTTCTCTCAATAAATTCTTCCCACTTTTAACCTCCATTGTTCCTAGAATTCATTCCTCAATTTTAGAGAACACGAACTTGGCATTTTGGACATCTAGCAGGTTGGGAATTGCATTCCCCTATATCAA
>NW_004955455.1:6982513-6984904 GCF_000276665.1 Chinchilla lanigera
TTGTGACTGAAGGACTGACTGCCTGGAAGCTGCAGTTTGCTGAAACTCATCATCACAAGAGTGTTTTAAAGCACATGTTGCTAGCCTTGAAAAAAATCAAAATTGAAAATTTAAAGTGGGCTTTCTAGTGACTCATACTGCTTTTCCACCATAAATTTCTTTTTAAAAAACTCATTGAATGAGCATTAAGTTGGGGGCCATATTGTAAAGGGAGGTGGAGAGATTTAGAGTAAAGGTGTGTGTGTGTGTGTGTGTGTGTGTGTGTGTGTGTGTTTGCAGATATGTGCAGGCATCCTTTGATCAGCTGGAAGTAGGCCCTAGAGGACACAGGGCAGAATCAGCCCTTATAAGATGCCAGAATTTCCCAGGATTGGCAGTGAAATTGTCATGACCTGAACTCTTACATGATCACTACGATGTGACAGGTCTGGAGCTGCCTTTGCACTTTGTGTCATGTGTATGTGGAAACCCCAAATGCATGACCCACCTCTCCTGTGCTTTTTCTAGCAGGTAAACTGAGCATATTCCTATTTTGGAAGAGTATGAGCAAAATGGTTTTTTTTGACTAAGATGGTTTGAAATTTTTGAGGTTTTCATATTTCAAAGTGCCTATCCTGTTTGATATTTCACTACCACTGAAGACTCAGTATTGAGGGCAGTTCCCATTGCATTTGAGGAACTCCTTAGCAAACATCCAAGGCTATATTCTTGCCTCATTCTGGGAGCTTCCCAAGAATTCTACCTTCAAGTGAATGTTTTTTTTCAACTTTCTGCCTTGACCTACTGAAGGTGCAAGAATGGGGGGTCCAGGTTTTCATCTCAACTGCACCAGTGCTGCTAGTGCTTTGGCATTCGATCTCTCTCTCTTCTTTTCATTTGCTTTTTTCATAGAGTCTGAGTGACTTTGTTCTTACCGGAATCAATAGATACTGGGCACTTCTTTCACTTTATTCCTGTTCTATTTTATTCTCATGGAAATTATCTCTACTTTTATTCAGAGTCTCTGTTTTTTGTAGTTAAAGAGAGGAAAATAATTCAGACATATGGCACTTTAATTTTAAAATTTATTACTGAGTAAAATATCATAATAAGGATTTTGTGGAAAAAAGTAGGTACAATGTCCTGAATAGTAAAAATGATACATATATCCATCTATTCTTGTATCTTCTCAACCAAAACAGACGTCCTGGGAAAAGACAAAAATATTGCTTCTTTGGTCATTTGTCCCTGCTGAGTTGTGTGCCAGGGAATTCACATCCAGCATCAATTTTGCCAAGGGACCAGGTTCCTTGGATCATTTTCTCTTCCGTTTAGCAAAATCTCCAACAGTGAGTCTGAAGATAACTCCCTTCAGGGCAAGAAGATAGATGATTATTTGGGATTGTGAAGTCTTAAGCACAAAGCAAGAGCAAGAAAATCAGCTCATGCTGGATATAAGAATACCACAAACAGGAAAATACGGACAAGAATCTGGGCCTTATCCAGGCATTACTTTCTCAGGATCACAAGGTGTCACAGAACAACACTTTGGCAAGTCAACTTTAGATGGAAAGATCAGAATGAGAACAGTCATTAGAGAGACGTCGTCAGCACTCAGCATTCATGAGGCACACAGGGTTCTCTTCCTGAATTCTCCCCACCAGCCTTACATGGACTTTGGTTCCAGAAACATATATTTTACCTTCTACAGAGACTAAAGGAGGGCAAGGAGGGGTTGATAGGCAGAGCCATGGATAGTGAGAGGTTGGACATGTTCTTCTCTGCCAATTCCAATTACCTTTCTAATTCCTATTGTCCCATGCCCCTCATCCCCTACACAGAACCACTGAGAAATTTGACACGTATCTCACGATGGCTCTCACCGCACACTGGGTTTGGCTATCTCAGGTCCACTGACCCCAGTCAATCTGATTTTCAGCTCCCAATCTGTGTAGCTCCCCACGCTTCTGTTCCTAACATACTTGTTGTTGATTGTTTTCATACAGTTTTAGTGGAGCTTCAGGAGGGAACACACACAGCTATGTGTTGACACCTGTTTGGACTGCACGATAAATGGATACACCCAGGTGCATCTTTACCAAAGTATTGCAGGTCATGAACATTTGGGTTGCCATGAACAGAGTCCAGAAGATTCAGAATGCTACCTGCTGCTCAAGTTCACACCTCTCTCAAAGAACACAATGAAAATCATGGTGAGGAAGGAACAAGGCATTATTCAAGGTCAGCTCCAAAGTTAGCTTGCTTCAAATCAACATCTGAGCATTTTATAGTAAGAAGGGAGGAGTGGAAAAATACAATGAGATGAGAGATTAGGAAATTTCCAGGTTTACCCTCCCCACACCCAAATTCTTGGCTTCTTCCCTTCCTTATGGAAAGAAATCAGACTCTGAC
>NW_004955455.1:6990147-6994644 GCF_000276665.1 Chinchilla lanigera
TCAGGCAAGGTTGGACACTTACACTATGGTCGACCTCCCCACATGTTACTGCTAATTCTTCCTGCCTTTTGGGAAGATTCTTTTTTTCTTGTTCGTCTCTCTCCCTGTGTGTTTTGCTTCGATTAGTTTTTATTGCTAGACCTTCAGGGTCACTCACTCATTTACAAACTCTGATCTTCAATTTCTCCTAGGATAGGTGAATAGTTTCCACCTACAATCATGCCATTCAGTATGCTCTCTCCCTCTATTTCCCTTTGTCTCTGTTTCTCTTTCTGTCTATTTTTCTCTTCCTCTCCCTTTCAGCTTTTTGTAAGGTCTCATTATATACTTCAGTCTGGATTTGAATTCGCTTGAACTCACTATATAGCCCAAGCTGTCCTTGAACTTGTGGCAGTCCTCCTGCCTCAGCCTTCTGAGTGCTGGGATTATGGGCAAGTGCAGCTAAATCCTGCCTTCAGTTCGCTTTTACATCTGAATTTCCTTCCTCTACTTTTCTAGCTTTGATTCACTGAAACACGGTTTGCTCTTTCTTTTGGGATAATTTTTATACTAGCTGCCCTGAATTTGTTGTTAGAGAAATTCAATACCTATGTCATCACAAATCTGGCATCTTTCACCTGATAATAGAGATCTTCTGGATCTTTTGTGGGTCAAAATATTTGGATTCTATCTTTAGTGTAAAAAGTATTACTTTACGCAGCTCCACATCTTGTTTACATCCTGTGTGGATGTTTCTATTTTAACACACAATCTGCCCAGTTGAGTTTAGGACACAGGTTCTAACTCTCCATGAATAAATAATGACTTTTTTGTCAGTTCAATCTGTAAAACCTTTATAACACTATTGGTATTTGTCTTTATTGGATAGTACGTGGGGACTGGGTTTTTGTCTGTTCCTTGCCTGTGTTTCCAGTTTTCCTAAGTATCAGAACCCTGTGTGTAAAGTTCAGAGGTGCATTCGTAAATGCATAAGTAAATCAGGGGAGGATTTTGCATTTTCCACCTCAACCCTCTCCACAATTTCTGTGGTACCCAGTGTCCTTTTTCTTGCTTCCTCTGGTCAGAAGAACTGAACTGTGCAGTACTGCACATTTTTTTCTTGCACGCATGTCCAGGGTAAGTACCAGGGAGACAGAGGAACAAAGCCAAGGAGTTTCATGCTCTTCTCTTGGGGAGATATATCTACAATAAAAAGATTCATTCTTTCCAAACTCCACTGTGACTGCCATCAATTCAAGAGAGTGTGCTGGAGGCTGGGGTACTGTAGAATGAACCTTAGAAAGAAACAAAGGGAAAAGAAAACATGTTTAGAACAAAGTACTCTGAGGAGTAGGAGGAGTCACCTTTCTATGATGAAACCCTGAACAAAGGCTGTCTCCTCTCATGTGGGCCCCAGTTCACTTCCAGGGCTACCTGAAGTCCAAGCTAGAAGAGAACAAAAAACAAAGAGAAAACTATTCACTGCATCAGTGATACTTTAGTGTGCCTCACTCTCTACCCTTTCTTTATACCACGTACATTTCAAGGCTCGTGAAGAGCTTCTCTATGTATTCTGGTCTGACATTTTAAAAAATCTTAATTGAGTGAAGAAAAGAGACAGTATGAGCTCACTGTATTTCATCAGGGGAAAGCCAGAGAACATAGGAACAGAGTCGTGGAGGGGATAAGAAGGGACCAGGTAGCCTGACCTGAGCTGAGAGGAAAGGAGTAAGAAGGGGAGAGGAGCAGAGCAGGGATGTCCCGCTCCCACTCAGCTTCCCTCCCTGGTGTTGGGGTCTTCCATGTGATGCCACCATGGGGCTTGGATTTGGGGAAGGTATTTGCTGTGGTGTGCTTGTCCTGTATAATGTTCCCGAGTTGCATGCTCTGCATTCTCTCTTAAGGAGGACACACATGCTTTGTATATATGGTGTCAAATATATGGTGTCAAAAAATTATTTTTAATGCCAATAAACTGACATAGTGCTCAGCTGTCCCCTGACTGGTGTTGCTATACAAACATGATAATAAAAGTGAGAAAAATCCCATTCTGAGGGCCTGAAGCATCTGAAGAGAAGGTCTCTCATTCTACCTTGGAAGGAATATGCCTCATAACCTTCCTTGCATGACTTGCACACATCTAGGGAACAGAAGGTCTTTGGGTATCATATACTGGAACCATTATGCATGCCACAAAGGGAAGGATAAGGGCATCTGTGAGCTCGGTCCATTTCCTGGGCACTACCATGAATTCCTGTACCTTTACTCAGAAAGTTCATTCAAAGAAGCTTTACAAATTCAGTGAACCTCTGCTGCCCAGGGATAGGAAGCTCTAGAGAACAGAGCAGGTCAGAGTGGGGTGAGGGGAGGCAGGTGCAGGAAGCAGATTTGCATGGAGGTCCCTCCCTCCTCTCAGGCAGGGGAGGGGGATAAGAGAGTGCTAGAGGTCCAGGCCCAGTACTGGGGTGTCAGGAAGCTGGGCTTTGGGAGTGTCTGCGTGATGGCCTGGGCTCTGCTTCTCCTCACCCTCCTCACTCAGGCCAGAGGTGAGGCCCCAGGAAAGGGAGCACAGTGACTCCTGACTCAATGCTTTGTCTCCTCTTCTTCCGGAGGCTCACCGAGGCCTAGCACTGACTCACCAGATGTGTTTCTTGTCTTTTCAGGGTCCTGGGCCCAGTCTGCACTGACTCAGCCTCCCTCAGCCTCTGGATCTCCTGGAGGGAGCGTCACCATCTCCTGCGATGGTTCCAGCAGTGACATTGGGGGTTATAGTGGTGTCTCTTGGTATCAAAAGCACCCAGGAACACCCCACAAACTCCTGGTTTATAATGTGAACAGTCGCCCCTCTGGGATCCCTGATCGCTTTTCTGGCTCCAAGTCTGGCAACACAGCCTCCCTGAGCATCTCCGGACTCCAGCCTGAGGATGAGGCCGATTATTACTGTGGCTCATATGCGGGCAGCAGTACTTACCACAGTGGTGCAAGTTCATGGGGAACTGAGACCAAAACCTTCCCTGAGTGCACTGGCTCCTTCTTGCTCTGACTATGTCCCCTCAGCCTGGTACAGAGAGGGCTCCCACCGCACCAACTTAAAATTCACTTCTCTCTCGGGCCTGCTGTGTCTTAGAATGATTTCCAAAGGCAACACTATTTCTCCTTTCTTGGCTCTTCTGAATGTGGTTCTCCCATGGTGTGTGTGATGTCATGTGCTATAGCATTAACAATCTTCCACAGCAGGTTTATAGCAAAAAGGAGCTGCATCGTTGGAGCAGCTCTAGGGGAAATTCTCTCTCTCACTCACTCCATCCCCGACACTGCAGACTTCCTGTGCTCAGTTCCTCAGACTTCATATTTTCTTACTAGATTCCGCATCCTCCATGGTTAAGTCACGCTCCTTGATCCGTTGCTCGTGAGCACAGCTACAAATGGAATAATACAACAGAGAAAATTAGTCAGCGTTGCTGAGGGTATGAGAATAAAGGTGAGAAGGCTGGACTTCTTGTAGAGTCCCAGTTTTTATCTTCCTATCCGAGGAAACTGAGCGGAGGAGAACTTGAGCCGAGACTCTACATGGTCAGAATCATCCCTCCCATCAGTCTTTGGAACTTTTGTCTGGGAAGGGCCCTGCAGGTAGACTCTCTGTGTATTAGAATGTGCTCATTGGAAGACAGATCTTTTGTTCCAGACAGAAGAGATGTATGGTATGTGTGTACTCCTACCTGGACATGGGTCCCCAAAATTATCTGATGGTCTCAGGTGAAGCACCCCAATTTCCAGCTCGAATCACAGTCATAATGATTGGCAAAGTTCATGTATACATGAAGAGCTGGCCAAGAATTCTTTCAACATCCAATTGAATCCAGCATTATCTGCCAGATGAGCAATTCACCCCTGTTCTTCAGAATTTCCCAGTTTTAGCAGCAAATGTCGTGTGCCTAGGCAATTACCTCAGTCCTGGACAAATCAGTGTGGAAGACAGTTTGCCTGAGAGCTCAGGCTTTCTCATCAACTTTCTGTTAAATTCTTCCCACCACCATCCATCTCACCCCCAAGATCTCTTCCCCATTACCTCTTTCCTTCCTAGTAAACACTCTACAGCTTCACTCCTTGGTCCTTGAGGCTGGAGCAGAAACAAACCTTGACCTCTAATCAAATGGCTTGCAGCAGTAGTGGGTAGGATACAGCAGTGGGATTGGAGACTCATAATAGTGCCCTGAGTTCTGGCTTTGTCTATGTAAACTGGTCAGAAGCTGGAGTTTCAGGTAGCATTTGCCCTGGCAGCAGCAATAAGCAGGGGATGGAGAAGTGCTGTTGTGGTACTCGACGTGGCATCTGAGATGAGATTTGATCCCTGTCTATAGTACATCAATGGGACACTTTAAGCAGTATCTTCACATGAAGAGAAGGGCAGGAGTCACCAATGCACATTCTATTTGTCCTGGCAGCAACAATAAGCAGGGGATGGAGAAGTGCTGTCGTGGTACTCGATGTGGCATCTGAGATGAGATTTGATCCCTG
>NW_004955455.1:6995754-7003682 GCF_000276665.1 Chinchilla lanigera
TTTTCTGCCTTTTCAGTTTTCGACATGCTCTTCTCATGGTTTTTACCAGGGCTTTAGGAAGAGTAACCCTCAAAATCATGGCATAACACGATCATGCTGTTTTGCTTATGGTTTACATGGATAGGGCTTCAGGCAAGTTAGAGTGAAAATGGTTCATTTCTGGATGGTGATGTCTGGACACTGTGCAGACCTGGGGACTCGCTGGCTGGGCTGATTAACATCAAGGGGTCAGAATCCTATGGACGCAGTTTTTCTATTAGGTCTGCGTGGGTGGTGAGTTCTCCGGAGGCCCCAGTTGAGATCTCAGATGTTGTCTGGTCTTAGTGGAAGCTGGACACTGAGGACACTCGGTGCTGCTCTGGTGCTGAGGGCTCCACAGGCAGAGGCCCGTGGCCTTCACAGACAGAATTTTGAGTTACACAGCACCACTGCTGCATCCTCTCTCTGGGACAAATGGGCAGTAGTGTCGTCTTTGGTTACCAGGATGGGAGAGATAGACCTCACCTTGCCATGGAGAATATATCAAAGAAATTTCACACGTTTAAAACAGCCATGTGCGTACGCTCTCCTCAAAGTACAAGTGTTTCTCAGCTATGAGAGGACGACTTTCTTTTAATCCTACCAGTGGTTGAAAATGTTAAGTCAAACATGCATTTAATACCACTCCATAGTGAGCACCATAATGTAGCCTATCGTATTTAGAAAGTGCTCAGAATACTTTCCTCAGCATAGCATTGGGCAAACTCATCTGGCACAAAACTTATTTTATAATGAAGTGTTAAATATCTTGTGTAACTTGCAGACTATTATGCTGAAAATAGAAAGCAGAATAGCTGTAGTAGTATATTATCCCACCAGTGTAAATTCAAAAATTGGGAGGTGGAAACATTGTAAATCAGGGACAGGCTGTGCCTTACAGAAATGCATGATATGGGGGCTGTTTCCTTGTAGCATGGCCCACAGTCAGGTACGTTTGCATTCTGCTCCCTTCTTAGATACCATATGCTGCTTTACAAGTGAGCACAAAGAGGGAAACACAGAACAGTGATGGAATAATAGAACATAATCGTGGCTTGAGTCTGCCTTTATCAGAATCTGCTTTACCTCATTTCTACCTCAGGATACCTGGCCTGTAACCCTAAGCCTTCCTACACTTTCCTTTCAGTGTAACACACACACACACACACACACACACACGCACATACACACACATACACACACACACACGCACATACACACACACACCCCTCTAAGCACCATTAAATTTGTGTGCAAGGGGCATGTTGACCACATTTTCTCCTAGCCTTGAAGCTCTGTTAGAAAAGAGTTTATGATTGTTCTCTTAAAAATACTAGCACATGCCAGTTGTACAAATCTATGGGGTACAATTCAATGTTTCAATACATTTACACATAGAGCAACAATTACATAAGGTGATTAGCTGATCTGACACCTCAAATACTTGTCATTTCTCTGTGTGAAGTCAGCGGATACTCTCTTAGAGCTATTTTGAAATATAAAACACATCTTTATTAACTATACTCTTCCTACTATGAAATAGCACACCTGAATTTATTTTTGTATCTAACTGTATCTTTCAAACTCTGCACATCCTCCCTTGCCTCCTATACTTCTTACCTCTGCTTACCTCTGCTTTCCCACTCTCTATTTCTATGAAGTCAACATTTTTAGATCTCATGTAAAATTGAGATCGTGATACTGCTTTGAGTGCCTGACTTATTTCACAAACCGTAATGTTCTCTACATTCACCCAGATTATATCAAAGATCAGAGTTTGTCTTTTTCCTTGAGACTCATTACTATTCCTTTGTGTATATGTACAATATTTTCTTTATTCGTTTACCTATTGATGAACATTTAGATTGATTCCACAATCTTTCTATTGTGTATAATGCTTCAATAAAATTAAGAGCACTACTATCTTTTCAATATACTGATTTCGTTTCCTTGAGGGTGGGGATCATGGTGCTTTTGTTCCTGAACAAAATTTTTACTAGTTAGCAAATACAAGCACATATGCAGATGCTAATTTCTTTTTCCTTTTCTTGTTTCTCTTTCTTTGTGGTACTGGGATTGAACTCAGGGCCTTGTGCATGCAAGGCAAGCCGTCTAACACTGAGCTATATATACCCCAGCCTCGGATGCTAATTTTCATCACTACTTAGAACAACTCTCCATGTGTAGAGGGAATTAGAAAGAACCAGAGGACCTGGTGCTTTCCTGGAAGGGAAAACTAAGGAAAAAAAGGAGTACAGCAGAGGCTGTGACTGTTTTCCCTGGTTAACCACCTATCACCCTGACGCCACTAGGCGGCAGCAAGGTACAGATTGAGAGGGTTCAGTCTGAAGTTTCAGGAGCTGCTTTCCCTTGAATATTTCCAAAGATACAAGGAGACAGGAAACAAGTCAAATGTGCAGCAATATTTTTTTTCCATTTTTGTTAAGTATGAGTACAGTTTAAGTATACATAAAGATCACATTCATCTTAGGGAATCTGTACCTGTACATGACATATCTTGATTTCTCTTTCTTTCCCATTTCCCTCTCCTCCCTTCAACCTCTCTCCCCCTCCTTCTTTATAAAGCTTTGTTTCCATGTTATCTTTCTTTCCTCATTTTTTCCCTTCCTTCCTTTCTCCACCCTCCTCCCTAGTTCCCCTTTCCTTTTCAACAATTTCTTCCTGTTTCACAATTTCTATTACATATTTTGGTCTTTATTTAGACGTCCAGTTTCTCACACCAGAGAGACAATGCAGTTGGAGGCTGGCCTCAAACTCACAGCAATCCTCCTGCCTCAGCCTCCCGAGTTCTGGGATACAGGCATGAGCCACCACACCTGGCGCAGTCTGTAGTCTTTTAAGCACTAAATTTGTATCCAATTACACAACTGAATTTGGGTTATTAAATCTAGAAGTTCTTTGGTGGAGATTTTTCGGTCCTTTATGTAAAATTGTCATGTCATCAGCAAATAATGATAATTTAACTTCTTCCTCTCCTATCCTTATTCCTTTTTTCTTTCTTTTCTAATTGCTCTGGCTAATAGTTCCAGAACTATATTGTAAAGGAGTGATGTAGTGGACATCCTGTCTTGTTCCTGATTTTGGAATGAAAACTTTCAGTTTTTGTCCATTTAGAATGATGTTTGTTGCTGGTTTGTCATAGACGGCTTTTACCAGATTGAGATAAAAATCATACATTTCAATTTTCTGTAAGGTTTTGTCTTTTTAATCATGAATGAGTGTTGGACTTTGCCAAATATTTTTTCTGCATCTATTAAGAGGATCATGTGATTTTTGTATTTGGCTCTGTTAGTATGAGGTATTATATTTATTGATTTGCATATATTGAACAATCCCTGCATCCCTGGGATGAATCCTACTTGGCCATGGTATAATCTTCTTGATGATTTTCTGCATTCTGTTTGCTATTGTCTTATTGAGGATTTTGCATCTATGTTCATGAAGAAGATTGGCCTGTAGTTTCTTTTTTGGTTGCTTCTTTGTCTGGTTTTGGTATCAGTATTATACTTGCTTCCAGGAATAACTTTGGGATTATTGCTTCCCTTTCAATTTCCTTAAAAAATTGGTATTAGGGTATTAAATCTTCTCTAAATTTCTTATAGGATTCAGCAGTGACTTTTCCAGGAGCTGGACTTTTGTTTGTTGATAAGTTTTCAATTATATCTTCAATTTCATTGACAGATATTGAGTTATTTAGAATTTTTATATCTTCTTGATTCAGCTTTGGTGATTCATATGTATGTAAGAATCTGTCCATTTCTTCTGTGTTTTCCATCTTATTAGGCTGCAGGTTCTCGAAGTAGGTATTGATGATATCGGGATTTTCACAGGGTCTGTTGTTATTTCACTGTTCCCATTCCTAATTGTGTGGATTTGAGTCTTTCCTTTCCTTTTTTTGATAAGGTTAAATAAGGGTTTGTCAATTTTATTTAATCTTTCAAAGAAAAAACTCTGTGATTTGTTGATTCATTGTATTGTTTTCTTAGTCTCCACTGCCTTACTTTCTGGTCTGATCTTTATAATTTCCTTCTTCACATGAGCTTTGGGTTTGACCTGCTCTTCTTGAGGTTCAAGATTGGGTCATTTGAGCTTGCTCCATTTTTCTCATATGGGAATTTACCAGTATAAATTTTCCTCTTAGATTGCATTCATTGTGTCCCAGAAATTCTGACGTGTTGTACTGGCATTATCATTTAATTGTAAAAAGTGTCTGATTTCTTCTTTAATTTCATCTATCACCCATTGGTTGGTTATACACGTGGGTTCTATTTAATTTCCATGTGCTTATGAAGTTCCTGTGGTTTCTTTTGCCACTGACTTCCAATTTCATGCCACTATGGTTTGGTAATATACATAGGATACTTCCAATTTATTTGCATTTAGCTAAGTATTTTATACGAGCTAGTGTGTGATCTATTTTGGAGAATATCCCATGTGCACCTGAGAAGAATGTGTATTCTCATGTTGTAATGTGGAACACTCTGTAAACATCCCTTTTTTTCTTTTTGAGACAGGTTTTCACTAGGCAATTTGGGCTAGCCTTGAACTCACTGAGCCCAGGCTGGCCTCAAACTCACAACAATCTTTCTGCCTCAGCCTCCTGATGCTAGGATTACATGTGAACCACCACACCTGACTGCAGACACCTACTAAGTGCATTTGTGCATAAGTTTGGTTGAGTTCTAATATTTCATTTCTGATTTTTTACCTAGCTGATCTGGCTCTGAGACAGTGGAATATTTAGGTCCCCTATTAAAATTATATTCATGCTTAATTGATTTTTCATGTCTGTTAATATTTGTTTATTTTTGGTCTTTTTGAGACAGGGTCTCCTCATGCAGTTCAGGCTGGACTTGAGCTCACGTTGTAGCCCAGACTGGCCTTGAGCTCAAAATGATCCTCCTTCCTCAGCCTCCTGAGTTCTGTTATTACAAGCATGTGCCACCATGCCAGGCAATATTTGTTCATCTAGTTGGTGCATATATGTTTATGATTGTTATCTCTTCCTCTTTGATTATTCCCTTTACAACAACGCAGTGACCTTTTTTCATCAGTAGTGGCTTGAAGTCCACTTTGTTTGCAAATAGAATAGCTACCCCTCCTTTTTTCCAGGTTATTACCACATGGAGTGTTGTTTTCCATCCTTTGACTTTCAGTCTATGAATTTCTTTTAGAATTAAGTATGTCTCTTGTGTGAAGCATATGATTGGATCTTGCTTCTCGATCCATTCAGCCAGTCTGTTTCTTGTGAATGGTGAACTGATATCATTAACATTGATGGCTATAACTGATACATATAGACTTACCCTTGACGTGTTGTAATAAATATTTTTCTTTTGAGACCAACAAGTGGTCTCAGCCACAGTTCCAGAACCCATTTCTAAACCAGTGGTAAGGGAGGAATGTGTGTCTAGGGACCTGCCCCACTTGGCCTTTTCACCCTGGAAACAAGACAGATTAGGCCTCTCCCAGAAACAGTGGGGCCTGGTGCTCACTTCTGTCCCACATAAGACAGGAGAAGCCTTGTTTTGCTCAGCCCCAAATTCACACAATAGCAAAGTTAGGAATGTTCCTGGGCTGGCTTGATGGCATGGACACTGTCACCACCTCAGACCATCCTGACTCGGAATATCCATGCTAATGTTTCATTCTTCAGCTATACTTCTTTTAGTAACTACAGTTTTATTCCTCCATATGGACTGACTCTGAGCTGTGGAGAATTGTAGTTGAGATTGTGTGTGAGGCCAGAATCATCTCCTTCTTGGATTCCTGTACCCCTGTCCCAGAACCGGTCCTTCAAAGAGTATCTCTTCCTTTGAAGATATTTGGAGTGGTATTTTTTTCAAAAATTATGTCTTTGTTCCATAAAAGAAGCATGTCAGGTGGGGTTTTATTTGTCTTTTCCAGTGTATCTGATTTAAATGATGATCAACTCCAATTAACAGTTGGAATCCTAGTTACATCTAGTCATTGATACACACACAAATGAAGTCTTTGAACAGCTGATGTTAGGACCCAGAAGATCTGAGACAGTAACTAAGTCTTCTAAGTTTGCTAAGTATTTTTTCAGTTTTAGTACTGAAATTGTCAAATCCAGCAACACCACATTTCAAAGCAAAACAGGAGAAGCTGATCACATTGCTAGAGTTTATTTTTCCCTCAAATGTTCTCCTGTTCAATTGTCTTTGTCAAAATTATTCTAATTTTCTTCATTCTATCACAAATAACAATCAGTACCCTCGTGCTATAAATATCTTGGCTGGGCAAGAATGCATACTGAACCCCTAAGCAGCTGGTTTCCAGCCGCAGAATGAAGGGGCTATGGCTGTTGGGGGCACAGAATTGTGTACTGAGGCACAGGCTGGTCAGTGGCTGGCCTGCCTATTAGGTGTGTCTGTCTACAGAAAGCCTAGAGGATAAGATAGGGCTCTGTACTTGTTTTCATCCTTAGCATCTGTTGGCATACTTGCTGCCTATTAGAGCATGACTGAGATTACTTATGGATAATTTGGTTTGGTAAACGAGGGCAGGTTCTCCTCACTGCCTAGTCCATGTTTTGGTTTTTGAAAGTGATACCAATATTTTCCCTTAATGGGGTTATTATTTTTGCCACTGGCAGCTATAAATAGGAAATGAGGAAGTAAGAGTCAAATGAACATGATCCCTCTACTATCACATTCTGAGATACTATAACCCTCATAGTTTATGTGGAGAGTCAAGCTTGGGGAAGAGCCACCTACGTTTGCTAAAATAATTAAATGTGTGTGTGTGTGTATGTGTTTGAAGGGTGACAAAAAAAAGTTTACTTTTTTAGAGGTTATTTGCAATGTTTTTGGGTGCTGCTTTCAAAATATCTGTGTTTTTACTGTTCAATGTAATAAGAGGCTCAACATCTTAGGGCAATTTTTATTCATATATCTAGGATTTCTGAGTTAGATGCTACACTTACTATATAGCATATTTTCTATTTTATTTTTCTAAAAAATAATTATGTTTGTTCAAGGAAACATTCACTTTAATTGTGCTTGAGGAGGACGTTGGAATTGGGATTCATACATTTTCAATTTATTTGCTCTGGATTTATTCATTAAGGATTATACTTCAGGGAATTAATTTTACCTCCGCACGGGCATCACTTGTAGGAACTAGTTCTGTTGTAGTTTAATTTTGAGGACACATATGTGTAGAACAATTTTAAAACAGAACGATCATTTCTATCACGTAAGTTGGAGGACCTAACAGAACAAGAATAGAGGAACAGGCATCAATTTATGAGGATAACTAGTTTTCTTCTTGCAGAAACCACTTGGATGACTACAAGGTTCCCAGGGGACAGTTCTCATTGATGAGATTTCCAAGCAATTCTGGCCTTGATCCAGACAAATACACTTAGCTTGGCTGTTTTTTGAGCAGATCCTTGACCACTGCCCCTAAGAGGGGAAATAGACGGTGTGCGTCTCAAATCTGTCATGCCCCAATTAGTGAATTTCTAGAATCTTGAACGTTGTACCCTAAGCGCTACACTCTAGCTCCAGTCTCACACCAGTGTAAAGAGAGAATGGAGGGCTGAATGAGGACGTATTTAGTGTGAGGGGAGACGTAAAAGCTAGGGAAGAACAAGCAACACTTCTCTGCATTTTATCCTTTTGAGAGGAGAGTGATTGTGTGTCTCTCAGCCACTCAGAGACTATGTCCTCAACCTCACTGCACACAACAAGCAAAGGAATTCCTCAGATGACTTAGCTTGGAGCAACAGTGAAATAAATCCCCTTAGAAGGATAAAAGGCTGTCTTCATTGCCTGGGCACTATCATGGACTCATTGTGCCTCAACTAAAAAAGCATGTGACAAAGAGTTATTAGCCTAGCTGGGTCCTGCTGTCCAGGGATG
>NW_004955455.1:7004562-7011272 GCF_000276665.1 Chinchilla lanigera
CAAGTCATTTATACCATGAACAGAACAAGAAGATTCCGGTTTGGTGCAGTCCTGTCTCTCAGTGCCTGTTATGGTTTTTAATGAAATTGTCCTCTAAAAGCTTCCTGTACTCATGAGCAGGAGTTTTGGAAGATGATTGAATGTGTACCTCACTTGTTATTAGGCGGTGGTGCCTGGGTGGAAGAAGCAGATCACCCGGAACGTGACCCGGAAGACAATATCTTCCTCCTTGCCAGGTCTCTTCACATCCTTCTCCTTGGCTGCCATAACATGAGCAGCTTTTCCCCACCAGACCCTGCCACTGTGTCTTCCTGGCTTGGACCAGCCAACTATAGACTAAAAGTATGAGTCAAAATAGACTTCTCCTCATTTAAGTGGCAGCTGTTGGGTATTTGGCCCCAGCACTGAGGAAAGTGACTAAGACAGATTTGGATACCAGAGAAGTGTGGTCATTGCTATGACTGTATTTAAAGCCTTTGGAACTAGCTCATAAGATGAGTTTGGAAAGGTTTGGAGATGCTGGACTGACAAGCCACAGAGTGCTTTAAACTAGGCTTGAAGGAAGATTCTTCTGAGAGCTGTGAAGATCAGAATAAAGATAAAAATTAAGACCCTGATGTCTCCTTGCAAAGGTTTTCCTGCAGCTCAAGCTACAGAAGAGGACAGGTATCCACTGGACATGTGATTCTCTCACAGAATTAGTTCCACATTAAATAAAGTACTTGAAACCAGGCCTCCAGTTTCACTGGTTCATTAATGTGTAGGATGGGAAATCTCTACAGATGGGTTCCCATATTAGCTTTACAGAGTCTCTTGTCTTCCTTTCAACACAGGGTGTGGCAGGAGAGCAATTGTACTCAGTATTTCTGTCCATGAGAACTTGGTCTTAAGAGAAGACAAAAGACTGTGAGCTGAATAGATTGGTATATGCAGGCTAGGATGTGATGGTCTGCCCTGACCCACTTGAGGGCTTTGAAAACAAGACTGTCTTACTGTAAGTTCAAAAAAAGAAGGCACATTTCTTTATTTATGATCATATAATGGAACACATCTTTTGAAAAGTGTGTAGTGCATTAAGATGTTCCCACAGGCTTGATCCACCTGTGGTATATGCCTAATTATCACATCTAACAGTTTGAACCACTGGTGGCACAAACAGATCTAATCACTTTCATCCATCTTTTTACTAATAAATTAATAAAAACCTGCCCAATGGGACAGTCATGCCTGTACCACCAGTGCTTCATGCTGCCATCATGAACATGTTAAGCATGACATGCACTTTTAACAAAACCCCATAGATCTAGAATGGGATTCCCCCTTGGAAGTTTCACATGATACAAGATTTCTGCTCTCAGAAATTCTTCTATTGCCCGTGTCTGCACAGATCTATGGCCCAAACTGTAGGACCATTGACACCATAGCAAAAAATCGCTGCAGAATTTTCCTGCTATGGGACTCACAGATATCAGCAGTCTCTCTATGTGTCTGACATGTAGTTTGTAGCAACATCTCTAAGTGTAGAAACAGTATTATTAAGGTTGTCAGTGGTCCTAGGATGGACCATAGCCAAGATTCCCAAGAACACCTTATTGCAGAGATTTTTCCTAAGTTGCTTTTAGGAAGAGACACGATCTAGGCCCGTCTCCTCTGAACCATTACTCCGGCAAAGGAGTGAAGGAGCTAATCTGATCTAGGAGCGTGTTCAATGTGTTTTGGATGTTCATCAAATCTTGATCAAATGTTTGACTGATTGTCCATATAGCTAAGTCAAAATGCACAGCTAGCAACGGGACAGGGAAGGAAGGACTGGAGTACACAGCCTAAAAATACACACAAATCAAGGTGTGGAGTATGGTGCAGTCCTGTGAATGGTGTCCTCAGGCTTCAGCTGTGCATAGACTGGTCAACGTCCGGAGTCACCAGAGCAGGGCTTTGAGTGTGTCATCTCTTTAGAGTGAGCTTCAGAGGAGCTGTCTGGTCCAGGTAAACTCTCCAGATGGAGCTGGTCACAAGCAGTTCCTGTAGGGTTATAATTTTAGTTTTTAAAACTCTTTCAGGGCTTGGTGGCATATATGTTTTATGTCTACAAATGTAGGCCCATTATCACTGCCAATAATCATGGCTAGACCATATTTAGGGATGGTTTTTTTACAGCAGGACCTTGCAAGCTCTTGTTGTCTTCTCGGTGCAGGTAGGGAAAGTCTTGGGCTAGCCTGAGTAGGTGTCAATGAGCACTAACAGATATTTGTAACTCCTGTAAGGTTTTATTTCTGTGAAATCTATCTGTATATCTTTAAATGTGGCGGTCAGGCAAATGACATAGGTGCTGAAGCCTGAGCTGGCCGCAGGGATACAGGTGTCAGCAGTGTAGCTGGAGCTTGCAGAACATATGGTGTGGGCAGAGCTGGCTCTGATTCTTCTGGGAGTAGCAGATAAAGTTTTTTCTGGCTAGAGTTTCTGTTTTAGTCAATCAGATCCCTGGAGGGGACTAAGGCCTCCTGACCAGATTATTTTAAGTGCACGTTTGGCATCACTGGTGGCAGGTTTCTGTGCAGAACATCCCTGCTGGAGAGATTTGGCCAAAATTGCTTTGTCCAATGGGACCACAGCTCATCTAGCCTGATGGACCCCATTCCTAACAGTGCTACTTCCACCTGAAAGCATGGCGTACTCAACATTTGTCAGGGGGTCAATTTTTCTGAGTCTGGTTGGATTGAGAACAGTTTGTCAGTTAGTGCCAGGCAGTCATGGTCCTGTGGGCCTGAGTTGGTAGGATGGTACATGGCACAGTTATTCTGGAGGTCCAGGACAGCCTGTGCACCTGGACAATGAGGTCTTGATCCAAGATGAACTTGCAAGTTTTTTCATCAGAAGGACAGTGGTTTTTAGAGCACAGACGGAAAGGGGAGAGGCAAATGTTAGTGATCGTATCCAAGTATTTGCACATCTAGTCCACTGGGCACTCCCAGGAACTGATTGTCTGTGTAAGCATCACGTTTTTGTGAATTCAAAGATCCAGATTTAATAGAAGCCAGCAGCTCTAAGAAATTAGTGGAATTTCTTTCTTGTAACCAGTTTCTGTTCTATTGTAGAAGATCTTTTGTGCCTTTCCAGCAGGCAGCTTGGGTGTCATTAATCAAGAGTGCAGTGATAGTTTGTGCTGGAAAACTAGTGAGGTCAGCTGTGAGGGCTTCCCCAAAGAGGGTAAACAAGTTTTTGAATCTCTTGGAGGTTCAGTCTAGGTCAGTTGACTTTTAAGTCCTGGACAAGTATCTTTTCATTTAAAGGCAAAGAAGGGGTGGCTGATGGGAGCCAATTGAAGGCAAAGAAGGAATTCTTTAAGTTTTGGTAGGTGTACCAGCAAGCTGTATGTGGCAGAAGAGAGGAGTTTGAGGGCAACTATAGCAGCAGTGACAGCTCAGAGATCCTGAATTGGATGGTACTCCCTACTGGGTTTTTTACAGGAAGTTTAGCAGTTTGATGGTATGACTTGTCCAGCTACATGTTTTCTCTTTGGGTTTGAACTCAGTGTAGAAATTTGAATATTCCCAGGCACTTATTTAGATTGTTGCTCAAAACAATAGAACTCTTATTGTTCAGGGGCAAACAATATGGCCAGAAAGACTATTCAATGATAAGCTTCACACAGAAACATCAATTTGAGTACATATCCACACACATACACACACACACACACACACACACACACACATGCACACACACAAATATTTTACACTAAAAAACCTTCACAGGAGTTTAGAAAAGAAGGTAAGAGATTGCCAATATTACCACAACATTGAATAATAAAAGAATGAAGAGGACTGGAAAAAATGTTACATTACTAACAACATATCTCCACAAACTCAGGTAGCATGATGCAATGTGAAGTACTGTCCATCAGGCACAAAGAGAGGAAGTAAGTATAGAACTTGGCTTTGGATGCAAGTAAGTCTCTCACAGCAAGACCCAGTACCAGTCAGAACCCTTCACTTGTCCTGACTTTTAAGTAGGTATCTGCAGATGGAACCTCTAGAACCACTCTGCCACCATATGGGAACCCTTAGCCACTGTGAGACCTACTCAGATTCCAGCCCGCATCATAGATGGCCAACTACAGCACAGTGTCCTCTGCCTTCAAGTAACTCAGAGATTGAAAGACCTCATGGCCCTGGGGTTCAACTGTGCCCCAATGCTGTACCAGTGTAGATGGCCACAGGATTTCAGCTTGCTGCTGAACCAGCCTCAGCTGCTCTACCTTTGTATTCCAGTGCTGGGCCAGTGTGGTGTTCTTGGTTTAGTCACCTCCTAGCACAGCATAGCAAAGAGACATAGGGTTGGGGACCACACCTAGAAGATCTACCCTGAATCTCTGGGCAAGCTTACCATTGAAAGATATTCCCAGACAAAGCCAGAAAGTAAAAATTGGAATAAGTTCCTGCTTCCTGATTTTCCCATAAGGCAATTTTTCTTATTCTTGTGTTATAGTATTGGAATATATTTTTCAGGCATCAAGGATTAAGGATGATGAGGGAAACATGATACATCAAAAGAAAGACTATGATAAGACAAAATAAGGCACCAGTGACTCTAAGAGATGGAAAATCATGAAGTGCCTGACAAAATTCAAAGTTACTACTTTAAGGAAGCTCAATGAATTTCAAGAAAATACAGAGAAATAATACAGTGAAATAGGAGAAACAATTTACCAAAGACACTGAAAGAAGAAGGAGAAGAAAAGAAGCAGAAGCAGAAGAAAAAAAAGGAGGGGAGAGAAGTGACCTTGAGAGAGGCAGGAGCATGTGACATTCCTAGACATTCCTAGAAGGTCAAACTCCACACGCAGGGGTGAGAGGTGCTGGGTCAGCCTGCACAGTCCTGCAGGGATTATCCTTCCTGAGACAGAAATGACCATGTGAGAGCCCCCAAGGTGCTGCTGGGGCGGGGTTCAGATGGAGATAACAAGACTCCCCAAGTCAACAGCTGCCAGAGCTGGCTGGGGCAAGGCATAGAACTTTGCCCCCCCCCCGCCGTTCAGTTCCTCCCAGCAGCATTCTCAGATTACTCCCTCTTTCTATGGGGCCCTCATTTGGTCCTCATCTAGTTCCTTGTATCCTCACCTCCATGGTCTCCCCTCCCTTTGCCCATTGAACAAAAGCTCCCCCCATGCACACCCAAGCCCCCCCATCGCCATCACACTGAGCAAAGCAGAGGAGACCGAGCAGAGATTTATGTTATATTAGTTACTTTCCGGTCTCTGGGACACAGTACTCAGCACCCACAAACTGAAGGAGGAGAGGTTTAAGGTGGCTCAGGTTTCAGCGGGATTCAGTCCATGTTCATTGCTTCAAGGCATGAGTGGCATGGTATAAGGGTGTGAAAGAGGACAGATCTCACCTCATGGCAGGCAGGAAGCACAGAGAGAAGAGAGCAGATGAGGAGAAGATATAGTCTCCAGAGGTACACACTCCAGCTCCTAAGAGTGCATTTACATATAAACTCATCAGTGGATCAGTCCAGTGATGAGTATAGCACCCCATGATCTAATCATCTTCAAAAAGCCCCACCTCTAAACACATGAGACTTGAGGGGATACCTTAGACCTAAACACTCAAGTACATCCAGATGCTTCTAGCTCCACTCAATGCAGGACAGTCATAAGAGCATGACATCCAATACCCCCTGAGGTGGCCATCCTCCTCCACTGCCAGGTGGATGTCGGGGCACTGTCCTGAGTCCCTGGGATCCCCACTTACATTCTCAGAAGCCACTCATCAGTAGGAGGCACCAGGAATCCCCGGCTTCAGATGAGACACTCTGAGGTCATCTTGGATTCTTTGTGCTGACCAATCTGACTCCACTTGTTCATATCTCCCACATGGCTGGAGGTCCTTAGTTACACAATCGGTA
This sequence comes from Chinchilla lanigera, assembly GCF_000276665.1. Classification (NCBI taxonomy): domain Eukaryota; kingdom Metazoa; phylum Chordata; class Mammalia; order Rodentia; family Chinchillidae; genus Chinchilla; species Chinchilla lanigera. Next base: position 7,010,473 of record NW_004955455.1, read on the forward strand.
TGAGACCCTAGATCCTACTTCACTAATCATGAGAATAACCGGGTGTGTTTTCAAGAAACATAGAGGCAAATTTAACAAGAAGAGATTCCTTCATTGATGTATTCATTCATTCCTTCTTACATGAATATTCATGATTATTTTAATCCAATGCTTATACATTTATTTGTATTTAGAAGAACTGACTCACCATTTACAATGTAGATAGAAATTAAAGTGAAGAACCTGAAATTTGGTATTTTTTGGTCCACTGTTACGCATGAAAATGTCTCATGCTATTGCCAGATCTTGGAAGATCTTGCCCTCTCCAGAGTCAGGATGGAGCCAGACTCAGGTTTGGATATCAGCACCTTCCAGGAAATGGGGCTGAGGCACCACTTCATAAGGACAAGCTGAAAAGCTGCAGTGTGACAGGCAGAGGCCTCTCCCTGCTTCTACCGGAAGCAATGGCACTGGAGATGGGGCATGAGGAGCACCACCTCTCCTTCCTGGTCCCTCTAGTCTTGGATCTTATGGAACCATGTACAGCAGCATCAACTTCACTGTAGTTCACTGACCCAGAGCCTCATCCTCCTAGGGATGAAAACAGAGGAAAAACTGCCTGCTTAGCCGTGAGGAAAGAAGCCAGAGCTCTGGGATGTAACCCTCATGACAAGGATCTTTCTGCTGCCTCCCCTCACTGTCCACATGGGTAACCTACCCAGGTCCTAACTCCAGCTACAGACCCAATAGGACCCTGAGCTGTCCCTTACCCTAGATCCTACCCAAGGAATGTTGAACAGAGTGGGCTTCTCTTTCCCCTG
>NW_004955455.1:7018655-7024386 GCF_000276665.1 Chinchilla lanigera
GTGGTAACAGTTGACATCCTTGTCTTGGTCCTGATTATAAAGTGAAAGCTTTCCATTTTTGCTCCTTTAATACGATGTTGCTTCTTGGTTTGTCATAGATGGTTTTTATCAGAGTGAGGTAAAGACCATCTATCCTGATTTGCTGTATGATTTTTATCATGAATGAGTGTTGTACTTTATCAAAAGCTTTTTCTGCCTCTATTGAGATGATCATGTGATTTTTGTCTTTGGCTCTTTTGATATGGTATACTACATTAATTAATTTGTATTTATTGAACCACCCTTGCATCCCTAGGATGAATCCCTCTCAGTCATGTTGTATAATCTTGATTTTTTTGCTGCATTCTGCTTGCTAGCACTTCATTGAGAATTTTTACAGTGACGTTCATTAGGAGATTGGTCTGTAGTTCTCTTTTTTGTTTTGGTCTTTCCCAGGTTTTGGTATCAGGATAATACTTGCCTCCAGAAATGAATTAGAGAGAATTTATTCTCTTTCAATTTCACTAAAGGGTTTTTAAAGTATTTTCATTAAATCTTCTCTAAATTTTTTGTAGAATTCAGCTGTGAATCCATGAAGACCTGGGTTTTTCTTTGTTTGTAAGTTTTTATTACATTTTCAACTTCGATGGCTGATGTTTAGTTATTCATGATTTTTATGTCTTCTTCATTCAGCTTTGGTAATTCACATGTATCTAGGAATCTGTCCATATCCTCTGTGTTTCCATGCTATGAGAGTCAACATTTTTGAGATAGGTATTGAAGATTTTCTAAATTTCTACAGGATCTGTAATGGCTTCATTCTTTTCATTCCTTATTTCATGAATTTCAGTTTTTTCTTTCCTTTTTTGATAAAACAAGCTAGGCATTTATCAGTTTTATTTATTCTTTCAATGCACCAACTCTTTGATTCATTGACTCTTTGTATTGTTTTCTTAGTCTCCATTCAGTAATTTCTGCTCTGATCTTTATAATTTCCTGCCTTCTTTGGGATTTGGGCTTGAATGGTTCTTTTTTTCTAGAAGCTTGAGGTGCAGCGTATGGTTGTTTATTTGCACTTGTTCTGTTTTTCTGATGTGGGAATTCACCACTATAATTTTCCCTCTGAGGACTGCTTTCATTGCAGTCCACAAGTTCCTGTAGTTGTATCTATATTTTCATTTGAATGTAAATATTGTTTAATTTCTTCTTCAATTTCACTTTTGACCCATTGGTTGCTCAGGAGGGTGTTGTTTAATTTCCATGTGTTGAGGGATATTTGAGATTTCTTTTGTCATTAATTTCCAATGTCATTGCACTACAGCCCAATAGAATGCATGGGATAATTTGATTTCCTTTACATTTACTTAAGCATGTTTTATGTGCTAGTATATGGTCTATTTTAGTGAATGTCCCATGCACAGCTGAGAAAAATATCTATTGTGATGTTGTTGGGTGGAACTCTTTCTATAGGTCTACTGAGTCCATATTTTCACAAGTTTGGTTTAGTTCTGTTATTTCTTTGCTGATTTTTTGTCTAGTTGATCTATCTCTCTATGACAAGGGTGTGTTAAAGTTCCCTCTTATGATTATGTTACTGCTTATTTGTTTTTTCACATCTGTTGAAATTTGTCCTCTATACTTGTGTGCTCCTGTATTTTGTGCATAAATATTTATGATTGTTATCTCTTCCTCTTGCACTTTTCCTCTAAGAAGCATACAGTGACATTCTTTATCTCTTTTGATCACTCTCCATTGGAGGTTCACATTGTCTGTGAAGAGAATAGCTAAACTTGCTTGTTTCTGGGTTCCTGAGGCATGGAGTGCTGTTTTCCATCATTTTGTTTTCAGTCCTTGAATTTCCTTTTGGGTTAAATGTGTTTCTTGTATAGAGCAGATTTTTGGATTTTGTTTCCTCATCTACTCTGCCCAGTCTGCCTCTTTTGATTGGTGAATTGAGACTGCTTACCTTAGCGGTTATATGTATTGGCTGATCTTTGTCATGTTAATTTCATGTTAGTTAGTCATGTTAGTTACCTTAGCGGTTATATGTATTGGCTGATCTTTGTCATGTTAGTTTCCTGCTGTTGGTAGTTTCCTCCCTACTTTTTCTCTCTGTGTAATTGCTTGCTCTGGTTTGTGTTTCCTTGCTGTTGTTGTTCTTGAAATTGTGGTTGTTTTTATCCCTTTCTAGAATATTTTTAGTACTCCTTGTAGGGTTGGTTTGGCACTGATAGATTTCTTCAGTTGTTCTTAGTCATGGAAATATTTTATTTCTGCATTAATTTTGAAGGAGAGTTTTGCAGGGTACATCAATCTGGGTTGGAAGTTGTTTTCTCTCAGGACCTGAAATGCTTCACTCCAAGCTCTTCTTGACTTGATGGTTTGTGTTGAGAAATCTCCCATGATTCTGATGGGCTTTCCTTTATAGGTGACCCATTTCTTTTCTCTAACAGCTTTTATTTTCATTTTTTTTCTAACAGCTTTTAATACTCTGTTCTTATGCTCCATTTCTGGGATCTTGATTATCATATATCTGGGAGTAGATTTATTTTGGTTATGGCTAAATGGAGTTCTATATGCCTCACTTAACAGTATGTCAGATTCTTTTTCCATGCTTGGGTAATTTTCTGCTGTTACTTCTGCAGATAGCCTTTTGATGTCACTGTGTCAAGTCCTGCTGTTTCATGGACAACTGTTGATCTTACATTGTTTTTCTTTGCATTATCTTGCTGCTGTTGAATTGTTATATCCTGGTTCTTTGTTATTTTTAAGAGATCCATTCTTTTGAGATCATGAGCTGCAATTTTGTCTTCAAAGCCTGAAAATTTCTCTTTAAATTCATTGATGTGGTTTTGCCAACTTTTGATGGAATTTTTAATTTCCTGGATATCTGTTTGAATCTATGCATTCTAATTCTTTCCTATATCGTTTATTCTAGATTTTTATCATTTTTCTATGCCTCTCAATTTTTAATGTAAGTCTTCTTTAGATGTGCTGAGCAATGCTTTCATTATTTTTGTCATTTCATTTTTTAATTGAGAGTATTTCTGATCTGATTTCTTCTGTAGCCTGATGCATTTGTTTCTTTACTTCAGTTACAATCATTTCAGAAATTTCACATATGGGACTTCCAAACTTTTCTGTGTCAGTGTCTCCTGGACATGTTCTGGGTGGGATGGAGGTCTCAGATTGCATTTTGTTCCTTCATTTTATTACTTTCAAAGATCTTGAGGTTCCCTAGGGCTCAGCCTCACTCCCCCAATGGTGTGGGAGTGGCAGGGCAAGGCTCTCAAGACTCCCTTGTGCTAAGTGTGGTTCCCACCCTGGTGAGGGGGCTGAGGTCACTGGGGCTCCCAAAGCCTTCTGGGGTTCAGTTTGGCTCCCACATGGGCTTGAAGCTGTGGGGCACAGTCACTGGGGCTCCTGAAGCTGTCTGTGGCTCTACTGGCTCCTACCCCACTGACGGACTGTTGGGGGTTGCAGTCACTGATGCTCCCAAAGCTGCCCAGTGTTCAGCTTAGCTCCTACACTATGTGGGAAAGGTGGGGGTGGAAAACCAAGTTTCATGAAGCTTTCCAGGGCTCAGCTTGGCTCCTATGCTGGTGGGATCATGGAAAATGAGGCTTCTGAAGCAGTCCAGGGCAGAGCTTGTTTCCTTTGATGTTATAGAATTGGGGAAGGCATAATCACTAAAGGTCTTCAAGATGTCCACAGCTCGGTGTGGCTCCCAAGCTGAAGGGGTACTGGTTCAGGTGGCTCTCCTCACTGTCTGGGACTCACCACAGGTTCCACTAAGGTGGGGGGGTTGCAGGTCTGTCACTGAGGCTTCTGAAGCTGTCTGGAGCTCAGCTTGGCTACACACCAGTGGGTGATGGTAGGGTCGCCTCACCAACATTCTGGAGGCTGTTCAGGGCTAGCTTGGCTCCTGTGATATTGTAGAGAGGGATATGGAGTGGTCACAGAGGTCTGGAAAAATTTGTTAAGCTTCATACTTTCCTAGGTGAGAAGTGGGATTCTACAGAGCAAGAAAATTCCTTGAACATAAGGTTTTGAGAATACTGCTGAGGGAAAAAATGACTAGTTACCACACCTTTCTGGGTACAAGTAACTTTGGTCCTAATTCGGACTGAGCCACGTGGACTCACTATCAGCACTCTGAACAGGATGTCAGTGATCATGACAGAAAGAAGGAGCATGTGATACTCCAATGAGGAGACAGTCCCCAAATCTCCACATGAAGGGTTGAGATGTGCTAGTTCAGCTGAGCTACTTCTAGACAAACCATATTCCCTTAGGTGGAAATGGCCATGTGAGGGTCCCCAGGGAGCTGCTCTGGTGACATCCATATAGGGTTAACAGGACACCCCAGGTTGATAACTACAAGGGATGATTGAAGAACAGCAAGGATGGAAATCTGGCCCACACTGCACAGTTTCTCCCAGCAGCATTTCTCTATCCTCCTCTGGGCCTCCTATTTCTCTCACTCTCCTTCCCTGCATTTTCACCTCCATGGTTTCCTCTCTTTCACTTTTACAAGCACAGACTTCTCAAACTGCATCATGCCAGGCAAAGCGGAAGCAGCCAGCAACTTGCATATGCATCAGGGCTGCCATGGGGACAGCACAGCAAACACCCTCTAAGGTGGTCCTCCTCCCCAACAGCCAGGCAGATGCAGGGCACTTCTCTGAGTGCCACCAGTTCCCACTTATATTCTAAAGCAGCACATTGCTACTTCTAAGTGGTTTCAGGCCCACACATCCTCAGTGAGGCACTCTGAGATCCTATTGAACTATGATCGATAGTCCAATATTCAGTGAAATGAGATCCAGTGTTGCACACCTATGGTTGTTCCATGTGCCTACAAGACCTGTGGTCTACTAAGAGTTAAATCCTGTGATAAAAGTGGTAGTGACACACTTGTTACCAACTGGTCGGGAAAGTATATGCATCCTCTAACTTCACATCACTAGGCCATAACACCTTTCTGTGCCTTGAGGAGCTCCAAGTGAGGCCACCAGAGGGCAATAAAGGCCTGGTTAAGGAAGGCACTACTGCTGTTCATATTGTCCTAGTGTAAAGAGCTATTTTGTCTTGGGCTCCTATGAAGGGGAGCAAATAAAGCTTAGGTTCCAAATTTGTTGTGCCGATTAGCACATGTATAGAAGGACAAATCAGTGAGCCCCAGACCCTGTACTCAAGCCCCAGCATAGAGGAATGAAGAGGTGGAAGTGAGAATGCTATTTTTTTTTTTTATACCAGATGTTGAACTCAGAGCATTGTGCTTGCCAGGGAGGGACTTGTGCCCCTGAGCAATACCCCAGCACTGAGAATGCTTAATGAGGATCCACTCTGAGGGGAAACAGAAGAGGCTGAGGAGGAATGAGAAACCCTTCTGTAACTTTGGTCCCTCAGAGTGACTGGGTATCTCTCAGACACTCCCAGACTGTTCATAATCTATTAACACACCAGCAGGAAAGAGAAGTCTTCAGATTCCTTGGCTAAGAATATTTCAGTCCCAGAATAGGGAGATTACAAACACAAAGTTGGCTGCATTTCTGGGCACTGTCAAGAACTTATTGCATCATGTCTCAGAAAATACATGTCATAGAATTTTGAGCCAGGCATGGTGGTACACACCAGTATTCACAGAACTCCGCTGGCTGAAGCAGGGAGATCACCATGACCTAAAGATCAGCTGGGAACATATCCCAAGACCCTGCCTCATGAAACAAAAACACATAAAGAAAAAGAA
>NW_004955455.1:7024486-7028426 GCF_000276665.1 Chinchilla lanigera
AGCAGCTCAGCCAGTGGCCGCCAGGAGGAAGAGACAGAAGGGACATGCTAGAGAGAAGAATGAACCTGTCCAAGTCACACTAACAGTGACTCACATCCACATCCCACCTCATAAATGGATGACTCCATAGGTGAGCATTGCTCCCAGGGTCTAATCACCTTCGAAGCACATGAGACTTCTGGGAGAGACCCCAGATCCAAACCATAACAGAGGAGAACATGCAACAATACAGAGAGAAGCAGCAGGAGCTAGGCCGGCCCTGCACAGCCCAGCACCCTCCCCATGGCCCACGGATTTTCCAGCTCTAACCTGTGCACAGCCCAGTGGACACCACTACCCGCTGGCTGAATTGGGCTCCTAGTGGTGACGAGGCCATGTTAGGGACTCATTTGGCAGAGTCCTTCCTTCCCCTCTGTGGTCATGCTCTAGAGCAAACAGCCAAAGAGTTGAATTCTGGATAACTGAGTCAACTCTTGAATTTGACACCAATATTTTCTGTCCTCCAAGAAAACAGAGCCTCACATTACCTGCTGTGAAATTGGAAGGCTTGCACTGATCTTTAGTGAAAAAATTGAGACTAGTGACACAAAGTACAAAGTGTGTCCTGTTCATTAAACAGAGACTCAGTCTGCACTTCATTGACTGACACAATCCTTGGAGTCCTTTCTTCCTCGGAGGAGATCCTCCAAAGGGCAAAAAACATGTGTTATGAGATTATCAGTTTCATCAGAAGAACATAGTAGGCAGATGCAAGAGGCTTCTAAATGAAGGTAAAGAATAGAGATAAAAAGGATCATGATGATGACAAAAATGATGATGATAATGATGATGAAGATGATAAAGTAGACATTCATGTTCAGGAAGGTGCTGACATGAATAATGACGTACACACAGCTGAAATGCACTGCCAGAAATTTCCAGTGGTCCTATTAGAGCAGATGCTGTTACCAGGGAGGGGATAGGATCAGTGTTGATTCCTACTCCTATGCATGGGAAGTAAATATCCCTGAAAGGAGACGCAGAGGATGCTCTGGAACTTATAAAGAAGAGCTACGTCTTTATCTGCGGCCTCTATTATTCCTTCAAAACACACAGCCAATGGCAGACATTTTATTTTGAGACTTCATTAAAGAATTCACTTTACCCACCTGCCTGGACATCACAGTGGTACTTCTCTGTGCTGAACTGGGCTGGAAAAGGTGAGAACACCTGGCACAGAATGAGTCTGGACTTCCAGTCAGCACCTTGTCAGATTACAAGCTGTCAGCACTCTCCTGAAGGAGCAGGGCTTTTAATTTGAGGCTCTTTCACCGGCAGGGGGCAGCAGAGTTACAGGCAGAAAAGTCCTGACATGACTGCCTGAGCCCAAAGAAGGCCAGCCCTGGGGACTAACAGGTGTCCAACGGAAGGTCCTCAGTCCAGAAGTCAGAAACATCCTCTGGCCTCTCTGACTGCCTTCTGAGGGTCAGACTCATACATGCACTCCAGACACAGAAGCACCCAGGTAAGTGAGGTCTTCTAATAGAAAAAAACAGTAGAAACCCTTCTCCCCAGAGTTATCTGGATCAGCTCATAGCAGTCTGAGAATCAGTGGAGAAACCAACCTGAAGAACAGATTTCTGAAGAAGGAGTTTAGTGAGAGATAATGGGACACCAAGAACCTGTGTCTCTAACTCAGGATAGCTGATAGGGCTACTGTCCTCTAGAAGGGCATCATGCATCACTATGCAGCAGTGGCACCAGGGCTTCTCTCTCCCAGAACGCAGACCCCCTCCTTCCAGGTACCTCCTGCAAAGTCCAAGCAGATCTACCCTCGGGTGGCCTGCACGTCCCGTATTCAGGTGCAGTCTCTAGAGGAAGAAACCCTGAAGAGTGACATGGAATCTCATCTCTGGCCACTGGACTGTCCTTGTTTCATGCCAGAATCCTCACTGGTGGAGGAACCTCAGACTTCCATCGCTAGAGCTCAGACCTTTGCAAAGAGTGTGGTGAAGACCTGCAAAGGGGTCATGAAAAGTATATCTCTAGGCAAGGTCTAGTTTCTGCCACCTTTAACACAATGGCATAAAACAGTGATACAAAAAATGAAGACAGAAAGGAATACATTCCCAAAGCCTATTGCTACTCTACTAGGGAAAGATTGATGTCACTACGGGGAGAAAACAACATGTGTGAAATCATTCTACAAGATGCTATGAACTCATACAAACTGTTGGTGTATCACTCAATCAAAATCATACATGACATGATTGAGCTAAAATCCTAATGACACATGCCAACTTCTAATGAAATGACAAGAATGGAACAAAAGTTTACAAGAGAAACCAGGGGAAAGAAAAGGAAGAAAGTGAGGCATCCGTGGTCCACCTCCTGCTGAGTCAAATGTTAACAATGGACTCTCAGCAGGGCTCTGTTCAGCCATGCCCAGGCTCCTGGAAGGACAAAACCTGTGCTAAGATGGCCCAGGACACTCTACAACCTGGATGTGTATTAGCACTGTGATCCCATGGTCAGCCCACAAACGATGGCTTTGATCAGGATTTGGAGGCCAAGGCAGAGAAACTGGAGGAAATTAAGGTCCAGCTCTTGCTCCTCCCTCATGACAAAGACCCTGCCAGGTGGTAAGAATGTTCCCCACTTGCTCTCAGTCATGAGCCCCAAGGGAGCAGTGAATTTGCATAATCATTAAGCACTCTCTGCCCCAAAGATTTCAGACAAATAAGAGAGAACTGGGAGAGGCCAGTTGTGCTGTGCATCTCAGCAGGCAGAGCTCTGGACATCACCAACATGGCCTGGACACACTGCCTGCTCGTTCTCCTCTGCACAGGTGATCTGCCCATCTCTGGGCCTCGGTGCAGCCCCCACATGACAAATATTGGATTCTGTCCCAAATCCTGAGCTGGGCCTAGGTGTAGTATCTGGGAGAGCTCCTGGGAATAGGCCCTTCATCCTCAGGCCCTCCTTTCTTGCAGGTTCCATGGCCTCCTCCATCCTGACACAGCTGCCCTCAGTGTCAGTGTCCCCAGGACAGACAGCCACAATCACCTGCTCTGGAGATAATCTCTCTGAATATTACACTCACTGGTACCAGCAGAAGCCAGGCCAGGCCCCTGCACTGGTCATCTATGAGGATAGTGAGCGGGCCTCGGGGATCCCTGACAGATTCTCTGGCTCCAACTCAGGAAACACAGCCACCTTGACCATCAGTGGGGCCCAGCCTGAGAATGAAGCTGACTATTACTGTCAAAATGCTGTTACTCACAGTGACACACACAGATGGGACAGTAAGACAAAAACCTGACAACAACCTAGCTCCATGGCCCCTTCCTCCCATCTCCACAATGACAGGAGTCACCCTGTCACAGGGAGTGGAAGTTTCTAGTCCTCTTCCTGCCCTTACATTCCTGAGATTTATGTACCAGATTCAGGAACCTCTGCAGCTGGAGCTGATTTGATTTTCACATGAACAGAACATTTTTATTGACTTGAATTGGTAGCTCCTAAGACCACAGAAAGCCTCATGCCCAAGCATCACCATGCCTAAGATTGTGAAGACAAGTTTCTCTGGAACAGCACCTTGCTTGTCTCAAGAGAAGGCAGTGAGTGGATGGGAGCAAGGTTGAGGATCTCATTGCAAGATTTCACAGCAGTCTTTCAAGAGGAAACTTCCTGGAATTGGGCTTGCTCAGTGATAGAATACTGTGGATAAGGAAAAAACAGAGCCAATGAAGTCAAAGTGTTTTAGAATCAAAATTTCTTTTCATTTTCATTTTTTGTTTTAAAAAGAGTGAAGCAACAACAAAATAACAAAAGAACACAAAACATTAAAACAATAACAAAACAATAAGATAAAAACAAAAGAACACCAAACAATAAAAATGATACAGGGTTTAAAAACAAAATGATAGGAATCCACACGGATGCTATACTACACATTGTT
>NW_004955455.1:7038181-7047470 GCF_000276665.1 Chinchilla lanigera
TCAGCCTGGTACAGAAAGGGCCCCCATCACATAAACTTGAAATTCACTTCTCTCTCAGGCTTGCTGTGTTAGAATGATATCCACAGGAAACACTGTGTCTCCTTGTTTTTACTGCTGCTCATGTATATCCCTGCATAGGTTATTTTTCTCTTAGCCTTTGTTGAAGGTCCAGCCAGTCAGAGTTTTCATGATGGGTCAAGTTTACAGGGAAGTGAGACAGAAACCTGGACTGTGCTCACGAGTTCCTCCTTGCTCTGAAGATGTTTCCCCTGCCCTGTGCAGAGGGTGCTCATGCCACATAGACCAGAATTTCTGTCTCCTTTGAGCACCTCTCCTCCAACACAGTGAAATGATATGAAAATACACTCTCTGGTTTATGTCTTTGAGGTATGAAAACATCCTCTGTTCTGAGTTTTGTGGGCTCAGGTGGTGTGAATGTCCCTAGCTTCTCCTTGGCAGGAGGAAGGGGTCAAGTCCATACCTGCAGGTGCAGTTTCTTCACTTCCAGGAAAATCTTCACTGTAAACATTCCATCTCCAACAACTGTGCTCTCCAGGCTTCGTTCAGTTTTCTATCAACGGCAACTTATTCTTTTCACATCTACCATGGCCCTGGGTATCACTGTGTGTCCCTGGGTAGGTTACTTTTCTGCTTGGCTTTCCTTGAAAGAAGAGCCACTCAGAGTTTTAATGATGTTGCAAAGGGAATGTGACAGAGGGGCTTTGGGGACCAATACCTATCATTTTTCTTACCCCGTATATAGGAAACTGACCATGCAGGAATGTGAGTGAATCTCTGAGTTATTCATAAAGCCTCCTATCCTTTCCTCCACTCTGAGATGAATAGACTCGGTCCTGGAAGTAGTCCAGCTGGAGAGTATGGGTTCTTAGCTAAATGGTTTCTTTTCTCCTTATACGAGGAAATATTTGGTCAATGTTGAATCCCATTCCTCAGAGATTCTTAATTCTTAGGGTATATGATTGTTGTGGCCTGGTATTATAGATAGCTAAGTCAGATAGAAACATTCTAGGCAGTGAGACAGGGCTGAGCCCTCGAGAGGTTAATACAGAAGACCACTGTGGCTGGAGGCATATTCACTGAAGGCCAGACTTCAAGAAAAAGAACTACTGACCCGAATACTTCCCCTAGGGATGAATAGCAGCAATTGATATCCTAAGTAGGCATCAATCACCTTGGAGTGGAGGATCAAACCTTCTTACCCCACCCCTTCCAGGAAAGTTCTTGTCTTCCCATATGCACTTGCTGTGCCACTTGTTTCTCCATTTGAGCCAAATTTATTCAATGTTACCTAAGTGACTATACTTGTATACTTACTGGTTGACCATAGTTTTGCCCACCTCGCACCCATCCTATGATTTGCCATTGGATCAATATTACCGAAGTGACTATCCTTGTAATCTTATTGATTGATTACAGTTCAGTCCCACCTTAAGCCCACCTCACCTCATGGCTTAGCTGAATAAAACTCCCTTGAGAAGTAGGTTGGTGGGCAACCCACTTTCTGTGACCTTTTCTGTCCCTCTCAGACAGAAGCTCTCTTTCTTTCAATAAATTCTTCCTACTCTTAACCTCCATTGTTCCTAGAATTCATTCCTCAATTTTAGAGAACACGAACTTGGCATTTTGGACATCTAGCACGTTGGGAGTTGCATTCCCCTGTATCAGTGACAATGTAATTACTAGAAGGAATCCCTTTATAAGAAAAAAACTAATTACAAACATAGATGATCCTTGACTTACAGTGAGATTACATCCTGATAAAGCCATCAAAAACTGAAAATGTCATGAGTCATAAGTGCATTTCACATGCCTAACCTGCTGAACATCACAACTTAACAATATCAAGTACTATGGAGTAGAGATTGTGTCCCCTTGTGATTGAAGGACTGATGGCTTGGAAGCTGCAGTTTGCTGCAAATCATCATAGGAGTGTTTTAAACTGTATATTGCTATCCTTGGAAAAAATCAAAATTGAAAATTTACAATAAGCTTTCTAGTAAAGCATACTGCTTTTCACCAGAAAAGTATACAATTTTTCCACCAAAAAGTATACACTTGTTTCCACCAAAACAGTATACAATTTTTTGAAGAATTTTCTTCAAAAATCATTGAATCAGTATTAAGTTCAGGGCCACATTGTAAAGGGAAGTGGAGAGATTCACAGTATGGGTGTGTGTATATTTGTGTGCGAGTGTGTATGTTGTGTGTGTGTGTGTGTGATTGCATATATGTGCAGGCTTTCTTTGATCAGCTATAAGTAGGCCCTCGAGGACACAGGGCAGAATCAGCCCTTACAAGATGTCAGAATTTCTCAGAATTTGCAGGGAAATTGCTATGACCTGAAATCTTACATGATCACTACAATGTGACATGTCTGGAGCTGCCTTTGCACTTTACGTCATGCGCATGTGGAAACTCCAAATGCATGACCAATCTCTCCTGTGCTTTCTCTAGCAATTAAACTATGCATATTCATATTTTTGAAGAATATAAGAAAAATGATTATTTTAACTAAGATGATTTGAAATGTTTGAGGTTTTCCTATTTCAAAGTGCCTGTCCCTGTTTAACATTTCACTTCTACTGAACACTCAGCATTGAGGGCAGTTCCCATTCCCTTTGAGGAACTCCTTAACCAACATCTAAGGCTAAATTCTTGCCTCATTCCAGGAGCTTCCCAAGAATTCTACCTTCAAGTGAATCTTTCTTTTCTACTTCCTGCCTTGACCTACTCCAGGTGCAAGAATGGGGAGGCCCAGGTTTTCACCTTAACTGCAACAGTGCTGGTGGTAGTGCTATGGTATTACATCTCTCTCCACTCATTTCATTTGCTTTTTCTTACAGAGTCTGAGTGACTTTGTTCTTGCCAGAACCAAAGATACAGGGCAATTCTTTCACTTTATTCCTCTTCTATTTTAATCTCATGGAATTTATCTCTACTTTTATCCAGTCTCTGTTTTCTGTAATTAAAGAAGCAAAAATAATTCAGACACATGCAACTTTAATTTAAAAATTTATTTTTGAGTAAATTATCATACTTAATAAGGATTTTGTGAAAAAATAGCTACAATGTCATGAAAAGTAAACAATAATAAATACATCCATCTAGTCTTGTGTCTTCTCAACCGAAGCAGATGTCATGGGAAAAGATAAAAATATTTGTTTTTGGTCATTTGTCACTGCTGAGTTGTGTGCCAGGGAATTCACATCCTGCATTAATTTTGCCAAGGGACCAGGTTCCTCCGACCATTTCCTCTTTAGTTTAACAAAATCTCCAACTGTAGGTCTGAGGATAACTCCCGTGAGGGCAAGAAGATAGATGATTAGGGTTGTGGAGTCTTGGGCACAAAGCAAAAGCCAGAAAATCTGCTCTTGATGGATATAAGAATACCACAAACAGGAAACTATGGACAAGAGTCTGGGCCTCATCCAGGCATTACTTTCTCAGGAGCACAAGGTGGCACAGTGCCAGCACTTTGGCAAGTCAATTTCTTCAGATGGAAAGATCTGAATGAGGACAGTCATTATAGACATGTGGTCAGCACTCAGCATTCGAAAGGCACACAGGGTTCTCGTCCTGATTTCTCAGCGCCAGCTCTGCCTGGACTTCTTTTCCAGAAATATATATTGTACAGGGTCTAAATGAGGGCAAGGAGGGGTTGGTAGTCAGTGCTGTGAATAGGGAGAAGGCGGAGACCTGCTTGTCCACCAGTTCCACTCACTTTTCTCATTCCTATTGTCCCATGCCCTTACCCCCTACACAAAGCCACCAAGATATTGTCCAAGTGTCTCAGGATGGTTCTCACTGCACTGGGTTTGGCTATCTCAGGTCCACTGACACAGGTCAATCTGATTTCCAGCTCACAATCTGTGTTGCTCTTCATGCTTCTGTTCCTAACCTGCCTGCTTCTTCATAGTTTTCAAACCGTTTTAGTGGAGCTTTAAGAAGGAACACACACAGATATGTGCTCACACCTGTTCAGTCTGCATGATAAATAAACACTCCCAGGTGCATCTTTACCAAAGTTTGTAGGTCATGAGGAAATAAGTCACTTCGGATGCCATGAACAGAATGCAGTGCCCACAGGGGAAGATTCAGAATGCTATCTGCTGCTCAGGTTCACACCCTTCCCCAAGAACACAACACTAATTGTGGTGAAGTAGCAACAAGGCATTATTCAAGATCAGCTCCAAAGTTAGCTTGCTTCAAATCAACATCTGAGCATTTTATAGTAAGAAAGGACGAGTGGAAAAATACAATGAGACAAGAGATTAGGAAATTTTCAGGTTTGCCCTCCCCACACACAAATTCTTGGCTTCTTCCCTTCCTTATGGAAAGAAACCAGACTCTGATTGGGGCCAGTATCTACATATTCCTTTCAGATGGATCCACTGGTTTTCAGTCCATTCATCTGAAGGCAAAATAGGAAGGGGTGGCAGCTTTAGGTGTCAGCCCAAGGAAGTTTGGAGAAGTAGCCCTTTTTTCAAATATCTGTTTTATCCTCTCAGTTATAAGAAGGTGTCTTGAGATGAGAGGTTGTATTGTGAACAGTGGACAAAGTGACAGTGAGAGAGGAAAGACTTTGTGATGGACTCTCCAGGGAAAAATTTTCTATAATATTTTCCAGTCACTGAGCCATGATAATATTATAAATGGCTAAGTGAGGTCAATATAATATAGGCAGTCAGATAGAGCTAGGTCCTCCAGGGAGTCAGTGAAGAAGATGAGAACTCATTACACCCATGGGTGGAGGCACAGTCCCTGAAGGTCAGACCTCAAGAGAAAGATGAAGTAACTGCATCTACATACTTCCCAGAAGGATAAATAATAATGCTTGATTTTCTAAACAGGCATCAATCATCTGAGTGGGGGACCAAACTTGACCCATTGCTCCCATTGCATAGAGGAAATTTTAAATGTAAAGGAAAGCTTAAGACTTACCTTTCTAACACTTCACATGGCTGGAGATGGGAAGCACACTGTGTTCCCAGTTAGAGAATTACAAAACTTAAGGAGACTTCACATTCCAATGCCAGCTGCAAGATAAGTGTGGCTCAAACAGGGGTGCATCCTGTTATGTTTTGCTTCCTGTTAAGTTTTTCAAAGACTTTTAACCACAAGAACAGCTCAGCTCTGTCTTAGACAATGATTTGTTCTTCCTGCTGCCCATAAAATGGACCTCCTTGTATGATAGTAGCCCCAATTAGCTTACATAAGGTTAATTCTGCTTGCAAATGTATGACAAGATGTGTAACCAACTCTAAAATATCCTTTTATTTGATTTTTGTACTTCATCTTAAACACCTGTAGAAGTAACTGTGTTACTCCAAGACAGAGCTGGTGATTTGGACCTCAGAGTCCACCAGCCCACTAGTGTCATCAAGCTGTATGCCTTCCAAAGTTCCTCGGTGCTGTGACATCCCTCTGGTCTGATCTGGAGTCTGCAACACCTGTACTTTCCATGCACCCTTGCTAAGTGACTTGCTTCCCCCATTGCATCAATATTGCCTAAGTGACTACACTTGGAATCTTACTGGTTGATCATTATTTTCTCCCACCTTACACCCACCTCATGGTTTCACATTCACCTCTTGATTTTTCTCTATAAAACTTCTTTTGAGAAGTGAGCTCATAGATAGCCCACTTTCCGGGTCCCCTTCTGTGTGCCTTAAGCAGAAGCTATCTTTCCCTCAATAAATATTTCCTATTCTTAACCTCCTTGTTCTGATATAGGAGAAATATAAGTCTCAACCTGCTAGATGTCCAGTAGGAGTTTGTGTTCTCTAAAATTGAAGAATGAACTCTAAGAACAACAGAAGTTAAGAACAGAATCTATTTATTGGGAAAAGAAAGCTATATTTATTGGGGAGAAAAGCCTTCCATCTAAGAGAGAGAGAGAGAGAGAGAGAGAGAGAGAGAGAGACAGAAGAGGTTGACCAGTAGGTTGCTGATGTACACCACTTTTCAAGAAAATTTTATAGAGCACACCACAAGATGAGGCAGGTCTAAGGTGGGAAAAACTATAATGAACTAATAGGATTACAGGTATAGGCACTTAGGTAACATTGACCCAGTGGGAAATCACAAGGTGGGACAAAACTATGTGTCAGATAATTAATCAGCAGAGACAACCAGGCTTGTGTGAAGACAACATAACATGAAATTTATTGTGCCTGGTTTCAGGCAGAGAGTGTGATAAAATCTTCTGCCTTGAGCAAAGAGAAGTGTGTTCCTTTTATAGTGGTGGAGAGAAGACAGGGGACATTAGGAAGATCCCAACGAACAGCTGTGGTTGAAGTTTTCTGACAATCTTTCATCTCCGTGGACTGAAATGGTTAAAGCATCCATTGTAAATTTTTGGGAGTCTCCAGATGGCTCCAGGACCTTCACAATTGCTTGTCCTATCTTATCTCCTTTCCTGTGTTCGCTGATGATAGCCTGAGTGCTGAACTGAATTC
Organism: Chinchilla lanigera; assembly: GCF_000276665.1. Classification (NCBI taxonomy): domain Eukaryota; kingdom Metazoa; phylum Chordata; class Mammalia; order Rodentia; family Chinchillidae; genus Chinchilla; species Chinchilla lanigera. The sequence goes on from NW_004955455.1 coordinate 7,044,661, forward strand.
CCTGCAGAGGGTAATGCTTCTGCTGGCAAGCAGGCTGGGGGCTGGGAGAGTCAGGTCAGGTTGGAGACTTACAGATGGTTGACCAATAAGATTAAGAAGATAATCACTTGGATAATACTGATAAAATGGGGATCAAGTGGGGAAACAAATCACTAAACAAGGGCACACGGAATGGAACAAGGGCTTTTCCTGGAGGGAGTGGGTCTGTGGCTTTTCTTGCCACCCCACCAAGGGAAGCAATATTTATTTATTTATTTATTTGAGATAGGGTCTCACTGTGTAGTCGAGCCGGCCTTGAGTTTGAGTTCACTCTGTAGCCCAGACTGGCCTCCAACTCACAGTGAGCTTATGTGGGTAATACTGATTCAGTGGGGATCAAATGGGAAAGCAAATGATAAGCAAGCATACATGGAATGGAACATGGGTGGGTCAGTGGCTCTTTTTTGCTCCCTCCCAGGGTAATCGACATTTATTTATTTATTTATTTACTTATTCATTCATTCATTTGAGATAAGGTCTCTCTGCATAGTGCAAGCTGGCACTGAATTTGAATTCACGTGTAGTCCAGGCTGGCCTCCAACTCACAGTGATTTTCCTGTCTCAGCCTCTTGAATGCTGGAGTTACAGGGCTGTGCAACCAAGCCAGACCAGTTTTCCTGTTTAGAATATCAATCACTGATGGTTATCCTAGGGGAACTATGCCAGTGTAGTCATTCTACCTTTTGTCCTGAGGTCTGGCCTTTAATGAATAAACCTCCCCTACAGTTGCAATGTGTTCTCATCCTCTGCCCTGACTCTTGAGGTCCTATCCCTCTCTGACTGCCTATACTATTTCTACCTAACTTAGCTGTCTGTAATAGTTCCTTAGAATTCATTCTTCAGTTTTGGGGAACATGATCTTGGCATGTGGACATCTCGCAGGTTAGAAGTTATATTTCCCTTATATCATTTGCAGGTCCTTACATCACCTCTATATCAATGGGACTCTAGAAAGTTTTAGTCAAAGCAAGAATATTGAATTTAATGGGACAGTGTGTCGTTTTCTCCATGTTCTCATGCTCATCTTGAAGCTTCTTGGGTCTGTGGATGTAAGCAAGCACAAATTTACCTGTTATTTCTGCCTATGTTTCTTCTCCTTCAGGGAAACTCATTACCTATGTAATAGGTCTTATGACTATGCCACAGTTTATTGCTAATTTTTCCTCTCTTTGGGGAAGATTCTCTTTTTTCTTGTTTGACTTTTTCCCTCTGTGTTTACCTTGATTTGTTTTTATTGCTAGACCTTCAGGGTCACTCACTCACTTACAGTCTCTGATTTTCAATTCCTACCTCCTAGGATAGTTGAATAGTTTCCACCTACAATCATTCCATTCAGCTCAATCTGTCCCTCTCTTGCTCTCTCTCTCTGTCTCTCTCTCTCTCTCTCTCTCTCTCTGTCTCTCTCTCTCTCTCTCCCTCTCTCTCTTTGTCTCTCTTTTTTTCTTCCTCTCCCTTTCAGCTTTTTGATAAGGTCTCACTATGTAGTTCATTCTGGACTTGAACACAGCCCAAGCTGGCCTTGAGCTTGTGGGAATCCTCCTGCCTCAGCCTCCTGAGTCTTGTGATTATGGGCAAGTGTAACTATGCCTGCCTTCAGTTCTCTTTTACATCTGAATTTCCTTCCTGTATTTTCCTAGCTTTTGATTCACTGAAACATGGTTTGCTCTTACTTTTGGGATAATTTTTATAATGGTTGCCCTGAAACCTTTGTCAGAGAAATCCAATACCTCTGTCATCATATATCTTTCATCTTTCACATGATACTAGATATTTTTCTTGACCTTTTTTATGTCAAAATATTTGGATTCTATCCTGAATGTATAAAGTATTATTTTATACATCTCCACATCTTATTTACATCCTGTCTGGATGTTTCTATTTTAACAGACAATCTGCCCAGTAAGTTAACTTTCCTATAGAGTAATGATTTTTTGTCAGTTCAATCTATAAAAACTTTATAATGCTATTGGTATTCGTCTTTTCTGAATACCACCTGGGAACTGGGTTTCTGTCTGTTTCTTAACTGTGTTTCCAGTTTTCCTATGCTACTTAGTATCAGAACTGAGTGTGTGAAGTTCAGAGGTGAATTAATAAGTGCATCAGTAAATCGTTTGCATTTCCAACCTCATCCCTCTCCACAATTGCTCTGGTACCTGGTGTTATTTTTCTTGCTTCCTCTGGTCAAAAGAACTGAGCCATGTACAGTTGCACATTTTTTTCTTACACACATGTCCAGCATAAGTACCAGGGAGACAGAGGAACAAAGCCAAGGAGTTTGATGCTCTCCTCTTGGGAAGCTATATCTACAATAAAAAGATGAATTTCTTCCCAACTCTGCTGTGACAGCTGTTATTTCAAGAGAATGTCCTGGAGGCTGGGGTACTGTAGAATGGACCTTAGAAAGAAACACAGGGAAAAGAAAATATATTTACAACAACCTACTCTGAGGAGTAGGAGGAGTCACCTTTCTATGATGAAACCCTGAACAAAGGCTGTCTCCTCTCATGTGGGCCCCAGTTCACTTCCAGGGCCACCTGAAGTCCAAGCCAGAAGAGAACAAAAAACAAAGAGAAAACTAATCACTGCATCAGTGATACTTTATTATGCCTCACTTTTTTCCCTTTGTTTATATGACTTACATTTCAAGGCTCATGAAGAGCTGCTCCATGCACTCTGGTCTGACTTTTTAAAAAAACTTTTTTGAGTGAGAGACAGGAGACAGTATGAGCTTACTGTATTTTATCAGGGGGAAGCCAGAGAACAAAGGAATA
>NW_004955455.1:7048614-7054085 GCF_000276665.1 Chinchilla lanigera
GATCGCTTTTCTGGCTCCAAGTCTGGCAACACAGCCTCCCTGAGCATCTCCGGACTCCAGCCTGACAATGAGGCCGATTATTACTGTGGCTCATATTCGGGCAGCAGTACTTACCACAGTGGTGCAAGTTCATGGGGAACTGAGACAAAAACCTTCCCTGAGTGCACTGGCTCCTTCTTGCTCTGACCATGTCTCTTCAGCCTGGTACAGAGAGGGCTACCTCCACATGGACTTAAAATCCACTTCTCCCTAGGGCCTGCTGTGTCTTAGAATGATTTCCAAAGGAAACACTATTTCTCCTTTCTTGGTTCTTCCAAATGTGGCTCTCCCATTGTTTGTGTGGTGTCATGTGCTATAGCATTAACAATCTTCCACATCAGGTTTATAGCAAAAAGGAGCTGCATTGTTGGAGCAGCCCTTGGGGAAATCCTTGCTCTCACTCACTCCATCCCCACACTGCAGACTTCCTCTGCTCAGTTCTGCAAACATCATGGTTTCTTCCTGGATTCTGCATCCTCCATGGTTAAGTCACCCTCCTTGATGAGTTGCCCATGAGTATCACCGTGGGTGAAATAACACAACAGAGAAAATTATTCAGCAATGCTGAGGGGATAAGGACAAAAGTGAGAATGCTGGATTTCTTATAGAGTCCCACTTTTTATCTTCCTATCCAAGGAAACTGAGCTGAGGAGAGCTTGAGCCAAGACTCTGTACATGGTCTGATATGTCTCTCCCATCAGACCTTTGAACTTTTGTCTGGGGAGGGCCCTGCAGGTAGACTCTCTGTGTATTAAGATGCACTGGTTGCAAGAGAGATCTTTTGTTCCAGATATAAGAAATGTTTTTGATTTTGTTTTTGTTTTTTTGTTTTTGTTTTTGTTTTTTCTCCGGTACTGGGAACCGAACTCACGACCTTGCACTTGCCAGGCACAGATATAAGAAATGTGTGGTGTGTGTAACCCTTCTTGGACATGGGTCCCCAACATTATCTGGTAGTCTAAGGCAATGCACCACAATTTCCAGCTGGAATCTGTCATAATGATTAGCAAAGTTCATGTATACATGAATATCTGGCCAGAATTCTTTCAACATCCAATTAAATCCAGCATTATTTCCCAGATGAGCAATTCACCCCTGTTTGCCAGAATTTCCCAGTTTTAGCAGCAAATGTCGTGTGCCTCGGCAATTACCCCAGTCCTGGACAAATCAGTGTGGAAGACAGTTTGCCTGAGAGCTCAGGCTCTCTCATCAAGCTTTCTGTTAAATTCTTTCCACTACCATCCATCTCACCTCCTAGATCTCTTCTCCATTACTTCTTTCCTTCCTAGTGAACACTCTACAGCTTCACTCCTTGGTCCTTGAGGCTGGAGCAGAAACAAACCATGACCTCTAATCAACTGGTTTCCAGCAGCAGTGGGTAGGACCCAGTAGTGGGACTGGAGACTCAGACTAATGCCCTGAGTTCTGGCTTTGTCTATGTAAAGCTGGTCAGAAGCTGTAGTTTCAGGTAGCATTTGTCTTGGCAGCAATAATGAGCAGAGTGTGGAGAAGGTGCTGTTGTGCATTCCACTCTGGCATCTGAGATGAGATTTGATCCCTGACTATAGTATCATCAATGGGACTCTTTAAATAGTATCTCCACATGCAGAGAAGGGCAGGCATCACCAATGCACATTCTAGTGTTTCTCCTCTAAGACAGTTAGACAAAAAGTTCCTCATAAGAATGTATCAACTAGTTTTGTAATAAGGAGCATTACACTAAGCTGGCCGTGGTGGCTCACACCTGTAATCCCAGCCCTTGGGAGCCTGGGGCAGGAGGATTGCTGTGAGTTCAATGCCAGCCTCAGCTACAAAGTGAGTTCAAGGCCAGCCTGAAGTGCACAGTGAGGCCCTGTCTCAAAATTGCAAAAAAAGGAGCATTAGAAAGAATGCCAGTAATTACAAGTTTAGAAAGTATCATTTTGCAGATATGAAAAAGTGTGTTCATATGTTGTGTATCTCTGTGTCTTTATGTGTTTTATAAAGGGACCTAGGGAGGAAGAGAGAGAAAAAGATACACAGTGAAAGAATCAAAAAGATCGGGAAAACTAGAAAAGATAGTCATATCTCTGAATGATAATAGGAGAAAATAAAAATGAACTAAGGAATATGAGTATTATTAAGACAATGTGGTGCTTGGTGGCACCTACCTAAAACCCCAGCAGTGTGGGAGACTGAGGCAGGAAGATGCAAGGTGCAGCACAACCTTAGTGAATTAGCAAGACTCTGCTTCAAAACGCAAAAGTGCTGGGGTTGTAGCTTACTGCACATGCCCCAGGTTCAATCCCCAGTACCTCAGCAAACAAACAAAAAATATAACCATGTGGTTGGGGGAAGAGCACTTGAAAGGCAATAAGGACCCTGGCTCAGACTCCCATGTGCAGAGGGTAGTTGGAATAAACAGAGAACATTTTTGCTGCTTGTTTTGTGTCCACAGGAAATGAAGAATAAAAGAATAAATACAAGCAAAGCCCTTCAAAACCTGTCACAGTGTCAGTGCTACATGATCACTCAATCAGAAAATCTGGAAGAACATGCAGAGATTAAACAGTTGACTTCAGAAGCAGACCTTTGGTGTGGGAGAGGAAAGAAAGAAAGGCAGATTTCAGTGTAAACTGTTTTATGCCTTTTCAGTTTTCTACATGTTCTTCTCATGGTTTTTACCATGGCATTAAAAAAAATAACTCTCCAAAATCGTGGTATAACATGATCCTGCTGTTTTGCTCATGGTTGGAGGGATAGAGATTCAGGTAAGGCAGAGTGAAAATGATTCATTTCTGGTTGGTGATGTCTGGACACTGTGCAGACTTGGGGACTCACTGGCTGGGGTGATTAACATCAGGGGTCGGAATCCTATGGACCCAGTTTTTCTATCAGGTCTGCTGTGGGTGATGAGTTCTCGGGAGGATCCAGTTGAGATCTTAGATGTTGTCAGGTCTTCGTGGAAGCTGGGCACTGAGGACACTCAGAGTGCTACTCTGGTGCTGAGGGCTCCACAGGCAGAGGCCCGTGGCCTTCACAGACCTAATTTTGAGTTACACAGCACCGCTTCTGCATCCACTCTCTGGGCCAAATGAGCGCTAGTGTCGTCTTTGGTTACCAGGAAGGGAGAGATAGACTTCACCTTGCCATGGGGAACATATCAAGGAAATTTTGCAAGTTTAAAACAGCCATGTGCATATGTGCCTCTCAAAGTATAGGTGTTTCTCAGCTATGAGAGGACGACTTTCTTTTAATCCTTCCAGTGGTTGAAAATGTTAAATAGAAATTGCGTTTAATACCACTACACATTGAGCTCCATAATGTAGCCTATCGTATTTAGAAAGTGCTCAGAATACTTTCCTCAGCATACCACTGGGCAAGCTCATCTAGCACAAAACTTATTTTATAATGAAGTGTTGAATATCTTGTGTAATTTTCAGACTATTATCCTGAAAGTAGAAAGTAGAGTAGCTGTAGTGGTATATTATCCCACCAGTGTAAATTCAGAAATTGTGAGGTGGGATCATTGTAAATCAGGGAAATCTGTGCCTTACAGAAATGCATGATATGGGACCTGTTTCCTTGTAGCATGGGCCAGAGTCAAGTACATTTGCATTCTGCTCTCTCCTCAGATACCATATGCTGCTTTACAAGTGCGCACAAATAGGGAAATGCAGAACGGTGATGGAAGTAGAACATAATCCTGGTTTAAGTCTGCCTTTGTTAAAGTCTGGTTTGCCTCATTTTTACCTTAGGATACCTGGCCTGGATACGCTAAGCCTTCCTACACTTTCCTTTCAGTGCACCAGACACAAACACATACACGCACACACACACACACACACCCCTCTAAGCACTAATGAATTTGTGTGCAAGGGGTAAATTGACCACATTTTCTCCTAGCCTTGAAGCTCTGTTGGAAAAGAGTTTATCACTGTTCTCTTAAAAATGCTAGCACATGCCATTTATACAAATCTATGGGGTATAATTCAGTGTTTCAATATATTTACACATGGAGCAACAATCTCACAAGGTAATTAGCATATCTGACACCTCAAATTCTTGTCACTTCCGTATGTGAAGTCAGCAGATCCTCTCCTAGAGTTATTTTGAAATATAAAACACATTTTGTTGACTATATCTTCCTACTATGAAATAGCACACTTGAATTTGTTTTTGTATCTAACTGTATCTTTCAAACTCTGCATCCTCCCTTGCTGTCTATACTCCTTAACCTCCGCTAAGCATTTTTCTACTCTCTACTTCTATAAATCAACATTTTTAGATCCCATGTAAAATTTAGATCATGAGATATTGCCTTTGAGTCCCTGACTCATTTCACAAATCATAATGTTCTCTAGATTCACTCAGAGTATATCAAAGATAAGATTTCATTTTTCTCCTCTCATCAATATTCCTTTGTGTATATGTACAATATTTCCTTTATTCATTTACCTATTGATGAACATTAAATTTGATTCCACAATTCTTCTATTGTGTATAATGCTTCAATAAAATTAAGGGTGCTACTGTCTTTTCAATATACTGATTTCATTTCCTTGAGGGTGGGGATCATGGTGCTTTTGTTCCTTAACAAAATTTTTACTGAATACTTAGCAAATACAAGCACATAAGCAGATGCTAATTTCTTTTTTTTGGGTGGGGGGAGGTACTGGGATTGACCTCAGGGCCTTGTGCATGCTAGGCAAGCACTCTAACTCTGAATTACATCCCTCACTCCAGATGCTAATTTCCATCATAACTTGGAACAACTCTCCATGTGTGGAGGGAATTAGAAAGAACCAAAGGACCTGGTGCTTTCCTGAGAAGGGAAAAGTAAGGAAGAAAGAAAGTATAGCAGAGTTTTGCAGCTGTGACTATTTTCTCTGGTTAACGTCTACCACCCTGAGGCCACTAGGGGACAGCAAGGGACAGATTGAGAGGGCAGTAGTGGTTTAGCCTGGTCACTCTGAAGTTTCAGGAGCTGCTTTCTCTTGAATATTTCCAAAGATACAAGGAGACAGGAAACAAATCAAATGTGCAGCAATAATTCTTTTCATTTTTTGTTAAGTACAGGAACAATTAGGCCATTTTTTGTTAAATATAGGCACATAATGATCACATTCATCATAGGGAATCTCTACCTGTACATGATGTGTCTTGATTTCTTTTTTTCCCATTCCTCTCTCCTCCCTTCAACCCCTCTTCCCCTCCTTCCTTACAAAGCTTTGTTTCCATTTTATCTTTCTTTTCTCATTTTTCTGTTCCTTTCTTTCCCCCTCCCCCTCCCTAGTTCTCCTTTCCTTTTGAACAATTTCTTCCTCTTTCACAATTTTTATTATATATTTTTGTCTTCATTTAGACGTTCAGTTTATCACACCAGAGAGACAATGTGATATTTATACATGTGTGTCCAATTTATTTCACTTAAGAGTATGGTCTCAAGGTCT
>NW_004955455.1:7055335-7059138 GCF_000276665.1 Chinchilla lanigera
AGCCCAGGCTGGTCTCAAATTCACAACGATCCTGCTGACTCAGCCTCTCAAGTGCTGGGATCGCAAGCACGCACCACCATGTCCAGCTCCAACACTATCTATTAAAGAGGCTGTCTTTCTTCCAATGAATGTGTTTGTCCCTTTGTCAAAGATCAGGTGGTGAAGTGTGTTTGAATTTGTTTCTGTATCTTCTAACCTTCCACTGATCTTCAGGTCTTTTTTTTTTTTTTTTTTTTTTTTTGCCAGTACCATGCTGTTTTGCTGTTTTATCATAATAGTTTGGTAGTATAGTTACAAGTCAAGGGCTGTGTTGTCCCCAGCTTGCCTTTTTGCCCAGAATTGTTTAAGTTATTCTAGGTCTCTTCTGGTTTCAATGGATTTTAGGATTGTTTTCTCTAATTCTGTGAGATGTGCTGTTGGAATTTTGATTGGAATTGTACTAAATCTGTATAGCAGTTTTGGAAGTATGGCCATTTTCACTATGTTGGCTCTTCCTACCCAAGAACAGGGGATATATTTTCATTTTCTTATGTCCTCCTCAATCTCCTTTTTCAGAGTATTGGAGTTTTAAACATAGAGGTCTTTTGCTTTCTTTATTAGATTGATTTTTAGATATTTCATTTTTTTGCATGCTTCTGTGAAAGGTGTTTTTTCCTTAATTTCTCTCTCAGTGAGTTTGTTATTTGTGTACAAGAAGTCTATTGATCTTTTTTGTTGAGACAGGGTTTCACTATGCAGTTCAGGCTGGCCTTGAGCTCACATTTTAACCCAGGCTGGTCTCAAATTCACAACGATCCTCCTGCTTCAGCCTCCCAATTCCTGGGATTACCGCATGCACCACAATGCACGGCAATATTTGTTTACACAGTTGGTGCACATATATTTATGATTGTTGTCTCTTTCTTCTTGATAATTCCCTTTACAATGATGCAGTGACCTTTTTGTTTCTTTTCATCAGTGGTGGGTTGAAATCCACTTTGTCTGCAAATAGAATAGCTACTCCTCCTTTTTTCCAGGTTCCTATCACATGGAGTATTGTTTTCCATCCTTTGACTTTCAGTCTATGAATTTCTTCTAGAATTAAATATGTCTCTTGTGTGAAGCATATGATTGGATCTTGCTTCTTGATCCATTCAGTCAGTCTGTTTCTTTTGAATGGTGAATTAATACCATTAACATTGATGGCTATAACTGATACATATAGACTTATCCTTGACGTGTTGTAATAAATATTTTACTTTTGAGACCAACAAGTGGTCTCAACTTCAGTTCCAGAACCCATTTCTAAACCAGTGGTAAGGGAGGAATGTGTGTGTAAGGACCTGTCCCCACCCAGCCTTTTCACCCTGGAAACAAGACAGATTAGGCCTCTCCCAGAAATACTTGGGCCTAGTGCTCACTTCTGTCCCACATGGGAGAATACCTGGTTTTCTCAGCCCCAAATTCACACAATAGCAAAGTTGAGAATGTTCCTGGGCTGGCTTGATGGCTGGACACTGTCACCATCTCAGACCATCCAGACTCAGAATATCCATGCTATCATTTAATCCTTCAGCTCTACTTCTTTTAGTAACTGTAGTTTTATTCACCCATATGAACTGACTCTTGGGCTGTGGAGAACTGTAGTTGAGATTGTGTGTGAGGTCAGAATCATCTCCTTCTTGGATTCTGGTACCCCTGTCCCAGAACCAATCCTTCAAAGAGTATCTCTTCCTGTGAAGACATTTGGAGGGATATTTTTTTTTAAAATTTATTTCTTTGTTCCATAAAAGAAGCATGTTTGGTGGGGTTTTATTTGTCTTTTCCAGAGTATCTGATTTAAATGATGATAAACTCCAATTAATAGTTGGAATCCTAGTTATGTCTAACCATTGATACACACACAAATGAAGTCTTTGAACAGCTGATGTTAGGACCCAGAAGATCTGAGACAGTAATTAATTCTTCTAAGTTTGCTAAGTATTTTTTCAGTTTTAGTACTGAAATTGTCAAATCCAGCAACACCACATTTCAAGGCAAAGCAGGAGAAGCTGATCAGAGTGCTAGAGTTTATTTTTTCCTCAAATGTTCTCCTGTTCAATTATTTTTCTGAAAATATTTCTGATTTTCTTCATTCTCTCACAAATAGCTGTCAGTACCGTGTTGCTGTTAATATTGTGGCTGGGCAACAATGCATGTTGACCCCCTAAGCAGCTGGTTTCCAGCCCCAGAATGAAGGGGCCACGGCTATTGGGGGTACAGAATTGTGTGCTGAACCACAGGCTGGTCCGTGGCTGGCCTGCCTGTAAGGTGTGTCTGTCTACAGAAAGGCAGCACGGTACAGATAGGGCTCTGTTCTGTTTTTCATCCTTAGCATGTGTTGGTATATTTGCTGCCTATTAGAGCATGACTGAGATTACTTGTGGATAATGTGGTATGGTGAACAAGAGCAGGTACCCCCCAGTGCCTATTCCATGTTTTAGCTTTTGAAGATGATACCAATATTTTCCCTTAATAGGGTTATTATTTTTGTCAGTGGCTACAAACAGAAAATGAGGAGGTAAGAGTCAAATGAATATGATACCTCTACTGTAACATTCTCAGATACTATAACTCTTACATGTTATTTACGTGGGGAGTCAAGCTTGGGGAATAGCCACCCACATTTGTTAAAATAATTAAGTGTGTGTGTGTGTGTGTGTGTGTGTGTGTGTGTGTGTTTGAAGAATGACAAAAAGAAAGTTCACTCTTTTTAGAGGTTATTTGAAAAGTTTGGGTGCTGTTCTCAAAATATCAGCTATTTTTTTTTTTACTGTTCAATGTAATAAGAGGTTCAACAATTACGGCAATTTTCACTCATATATCTAGGATTTCTGAGTTAGATTCTACCTGTATTACATAGCATTTTTTCTATTTTTTTTAAAATAACTGTGTTTGTTGAAGGAAACAACCACTTTAATTGTGTTTGAGGAGGATGTTGGAATTGGTGTTCATACATTTTCAATTTATTTGCTCTGGATTTATTCACTATGGATTATATTTTGGGGAATGAATATTTGCCACCACATTGGCGTCACTTGTAGGTGCTAGTTCTGTTTCAGTCTAATTTTGAGGACACATATGTGTAAAACAATTTTAAAACAGAATGATCACTTGTATCATATAAGTTGGAGGACCTAACAGAATAAGAATAGAGGACCAGGCATCTATTTATGAAGATGACTGGTTTTCTTTTAGCTAAATCCCTTGGATAACTGTAATGTTCCCAGGAGACAGCTCTCACTGATGAGATTTCCAAGAAACTCTGGCCTTGATCCAGACACACGCACTCAGCTTGATCGTTTTGGGAGCAGATCCTCGATCAGTGCCCCTAAGAGGGGAGATAGAGGGTGTGCATCTCAAATCTGTCATGCCCCAATTATTGAATTTCTAGAATCTTGAACATTGTGCCCCAAGTGCTACACTCTCCAAAAAAAGAATGGAGTTCTGAATGAGGATGCATTCAGTGTTAGGGGAAATATAAAGGGCTAGGGAAGAACAAGCAACCCTCCTCTGCATTTTATCCTTTTGAAAGGAAAGTGATTGTGTGTCACTCAGCCACTCAGAGACTATGTCCTCATCCTCATTCCACACAACAAGCAAAGGAAGCCCTCAGATGACTTAGCTAGGAGCAACTGTGAATCCCCTTAAAAATATAATTCCCCTTGTAAGAATAAAAGACTGTCTTCATTCCCTGGGCGCTGTTCTGGACTGATTGTACCCTGACTAAAAATGTATGTGATGAAGAGATTCATCCTAGTTGAGTCCTGCTGTCCAGGAATGCA
>NW_004955455.1:7060713-7063459 GCF_000276665.1 Chinchilla lanigera
CACATTAAATAAAGTACTTGAAACCAGGTCTCTAGTTTCACTGGTTCATTAATGTGTGGGAGGGATGGGAAATCTCTGCAGATGAGTTCCCATATTGGCTTTACAGAGTCTCTTGTCTTCCTTTCAACACAGGGTGTGGCAGGAGAGCAATTGTACTCAGTATTTCTGTCCCTGAGAACTTGGGCTTGAGAGAAAACAAAAGACTGTGAGCTGAATTGATTGGCATATGCAGGCTAGGATGTGATGATCTGCCCTGACCCACTTGAGGGCTTTGAAAACAAGACTGTCTTACTGTAAGTTCAGAAAAAGAAGGCACATTTCTTTCAGGTATGATCATATAATGGAACACATCTTTTGAAAAGTGTGTAATACATTAGGATGTTCCCACAGGTTTGAACTACCTGTGGTATATGCCTAATTATCCCATCTAACAGTTTGGACCACTGGTGGCACAAACAGATCTAATCACTTTCATCCATCTTTTTACTAATAAATTAATAAAAACCTGCCCAATGGGACAGTCATGCCTGTACCACCAGTGCTTCATACTGCCATCATGAACATGTTAAGCATGACATGCACTTTTAACCAAACCCCATAGATCTAGAATGGGATTCCCCCTTGGAAGTTTGACATGGTACAAGATTTCTGCTCCCAGAAATTCTTCCATTGCCAGTGTCTGCACAGATCTATGGCCCAAACTGTAGGACCATTGACACCATAGCAAGAAATCGCTGCAGAGTTTTCCTGCTATGGGACTCATAGATATCAGCAGTCTCTCTATGTGTCTGACATGTAGTTTGTAGCAAAATCTCTAAATGTAGAAACAGTATTATTAAGGCTGTCTGTGGTCCTAGGATGGACCATAGCCAAGATTCCCAAGAACACCTTATTGCAGAGTTTTTTCTTAAGTTGCTCTTAGGAAGAGACAGGATCTAGGCCCGTCTCCTCTCAACCGTTACTCCGGCACAGGAGTAAAGGAGCTAACTGATCTAGGAGTGTGTTCAATGTGTTTCGGATGTTCATCAAACTTTGATCAAGTGTTTGAGTAATTGTCCATAGAGCTAAGTCAAAATGCACAGCTAGCAATGGAACAGGGAAGCAAGGACTGGAGTATGCAGCCTGAAAATACACAAAAATCAAGGGGTGGAGTATGGAGCAATCCTGTGAATAGTGTGCTCAAGCTTCAGCGATGCATAGACTGGTCAGCCTCCAGAGTGACCAGAGTAGGGCTTTAGAAATGACCATGTGAGAGCCCCCAAAGTGCTGTGGGAATGAGGTCCAGATGGAGTCAATGGGATTCCCCAAGTCAATAACTGCCAGAGTAGGCTGGGGCACAGCCATAGAAACCAGGCCCCCCTATTCTGTTCCTCCTGGCAGCATTCCCAAGTTACTCACTCTTTCTGCAGGGCCCTCATTTTGTCGTCATCTAGTTCCTTGTAACCTCACCTCCATTGTCTTCCCTCCTTCTGCCTGTTGAAAAGAAAAGTTCCGCCTGTTGAAAAGAAAAGTTCCCCCTGTGCACACCGAGGCCCCTCCATCTCCATCACACTGGGCAAAGCAGAGGAGACAGGACCGAGAGATATGTTATATTAGTTACTTTCCAGTCCCTGGGACACAGTACACAACACCCACAAACTGAAGGAGGAGAGGTTTAAGGTGGCTCATGTTTCAGGGAGATTCAGTCCATGTTCATTGCTTCAAGGCATAAGTGGCATGGTATAAGGGTGTGAAAGAGGACAGATCTCACCTCACGGCAGCCAAGAAGCACAGAGAGAAGGGAGCAGATGGGGAGGAGATATAGCCTCCAGAGGTACACACCCAAATCCTAATAGTGCATTTAGATGTAAACTCATCAGTGGATCAGTCCAATGATGAGAATAGCTCCCCATGATCTAATCACCTTGAAAAAAATCCCACCTCTAAACACATGAGACTGGAGGGGATATCTTAGACCTAAACACTCATGTACATCCAGATGCTTCCAGCTCCACTCAGTAGAGGACAGTCATAAGGGCATCACATCCAATACCCCCTGAGGTGGCCATCCTCCTCAACTGCCAGGTAGATGTCAGGGCACTGTCCTGAGTCCCTGGGATCCCCACTACATTCTCAGAAGCCACTCATCAGTAGGAGGCACCAGGAACCCCCGGCCTCAGATGAGACACTCTGAGGTCATCTTGGATTTTTTGCGCTGACCAGCCTAACTCCACCTGCTCATGCCTCCTACATGGCTTGAGGTCATTAGTTATACAATCAGTATGGAATCCTAGATCCTACTTCATTAATCATGAGAGTAACTGGGTGTGTTTCCAAGAAACATAGAGACAAATTTAACAAGAAGAGATTCCTCCCTTGATGTATTCATTCATTACTTCTTACATGAATATTTATTATTATTTTAATCCAATGTTATACAGTTATTTATATTTAGAACTGACTCACCATTTACAATGCAGATAGAAATTAAAGTGAAGAACCTGAAATTTGGTATTTGTTTGCCCACTATTACTCATGAAAATATCTCCGTGTTATTGCCAGATCTTGAAAGATCTTGCCCTCTATAGAGTCAGGGTGCAGCCAGACTCAGGTTTGGAAATCAGCACCTCCCAGGAATTGGGGCTGAGGCATCACTTGATAAAAACAAGCTGAAAAGCTGCAGTGTGACAGGCAGAGGCCTCTCCCTGCTTCTACTGGAAGCAATGGCACTGGAGATGGGGCATGAGGAGCACCACCTCTCCTTCCT
>NW_004955455.1:7064024-7066747 GCF_000276665.1 Chinchilla lanigera
CAGAGAAGCATGGTACAAGGGAGCAGCTCAGCCAGTGGCCGCCAGGAGGAAGAGACAGAGGGGAGATTTTAGAAAGAAGAATGAACCCGTCGAAATCACACTAACGGTGACTCACCTCCACATCCCACCTCATAAATGGATGACTCACAGATGAGCACAGTATTCCCAGAATCTAATCACCTTGAAGCACATGCAATTCCTGGGAGAAACCCCAGATTCAATCCATAACAGAGGAGATCAGGTAACAACACAGAGAGAAGCAGCAGGAGCTAGGCCAGGCTTGCACAGCTCAGCAGCCTCTCCACGGCCCACAGGTTCTCCAGCTCTCACCTGTACTCAGACCCATGGACACAAAGACCTGCTGGCTGAATTGGGCTCCTAGTGGTGACCAGACCATTGTAGGGACTCATTTGTCAGAGTTCTTCCTTCTTCTCTATGGTCATGTTCTAGAGCAAAGACCCAAAGAGTTGAATTCTGGATAAGTGAGTCTACTCCTTAATTTGCAGCAAACATTTTCTGTTCTCCAAGAAAACCGAGCCTCACGTTACCTGCTGTGAAATTGGAAGGCTTGCACTGATCTTTAGTGAAAAAATTCAGAATACTGGTACAAGGAATAAAGTGGGTCATGTTAATTAAACAGAGACTCAGTCTGCGCTTCATTGACTGACACAATCCTTGGAGGCCTGTCTTCCTCGGAAGAGGTCCTCCAAAGGGCAAAAAACATGTGTTATGAGAGTCTCAATTTCATCCGAAGAACATAGTAGGCCAATGCAGGAGGTTTAAAAATGCAGGTAAAGAATAGAGATAAAAACGATCATGATGATGATGATAATGATGCTGATGAATATGATGAAGAAGACAATGTTGTTCATCAAGGTGCTGATTAGAGTAACAATGTACACACAGCTGAAATGCCCTGCCAGAAATTTCCAGTAGTCCTATTAAAGCAGATGCTGTTACTGGGGAGGGGTAAGGATCAGTATTTATTCCTACTCCTATGCATGGGAAGTAAAAATCCCTGAAAGGGGTCACAGAAGAGGCCCTGGACATTATACAGAAGAGTTACATCTTTGTCTGCAGCCTCCATTATTCCTTCAAATCACACAGCCAATGACACACATTTTATTCTGGGACTACATTAAAGAATTCAATTCACCCATCTGCCTGGACATTACAGTGCTACTTCTCTATGCTGCATTGGGCAGGAAAAGGCAAGAACACCTGGCACAGAATGAGACTGGACTCCCAATCAGCACCTTGTCAGGTTACAGGCTATCAGCACTCTCCTGAAGGAGGGAGGCTTTTACTTTGAGACTCCTCCCCAGCAGGGAGCAGCAGAGTTGCAGGTAGAAGCGAGGCTTGAGATGACTGGGGAAGTCCAGAAAGGAGGCCACCCCTGGGGACTAACAGGTATCCAAGGGAAAGTCCTCAAACCAGAAGTCAGGAAAGTCCTCTGGACTCTCTGGCTGCCTTCTGAGGGTCAGACACATACATACCCTTAAAAAAGAGAAGCACCTGAGTAAGTGACGTCTTCTAATAGAAAAAAAAAAAAAAAACAATAGAAGAGCCTTCTGTCCAGAGTCATCTTGGTCAGCTTATGGCAGGCTGAGAATCAGTGAGGAAACCATCCTGAAGAACAGATTTCCTAAGAAGGAGCTTAGTGAGAGGTAACGGGACACCAAGAACCTGTGTCTCTAACTCAGGATAGCTGATAGGGCTGCTGGCCTCTAGAAGGGCATCAGGCATCACTGTGCAGCAGTGGCACCAGGGCTTCTCTCTCCCAGAGACTCAGGCCCACTCCTTCCAGGTATCTCCTGCAAAGTCCAAGCAGATCTGACTTCACACTGCCCGCACATCCTCTATTCAAGTACAGTCTCTGGAGGAAGAAACTCTGAAGAATGACATGGAATCTCATCTCTATTGGGTCACACCTCTGGCCACTGTACTGTCTCTGTTTCACGCCAGAATCCTCGCTGGCAGAGGAACCCCTGACATCCATTGTTCAGAGCTCCGACCTTTGAAGAGAGTTTGGTCAAGAGCTGCACAGAGGTCATGGAGGTGGAAGCACATTTATAGGCAAGGTCTAGTTTCTACCACCTTTAACAAGATTACATGAAACAGTGGTGCAAAAAATAAAGGCAGACAGAAACAAATTCCCAAAGCCTCTTACTAGTCTACCGGGGAAAGATCGATGTCACTAAGGGGAGCAAACAATGCTGGTGAAAACATGCTGCAAGATGCTGTGAACTCATAAAACTTGGTGGTGGCTCACCCAGTCAATATCATGCACGAAATGATTGAACTCAATCCTAATGACACATGACCAACTTCTAAAGAAATGGCAACAATGGAACAAAAGTGCAGCAGAGGACCCAGGGGGAAGAAAAAGGAAGATGGTGAGATATCCACAGTCCACCTCCTGCTGAGTGAAATGTCAGCAATGGTCTCTCACAGGGCTCCGTTCAGCCATGCCCAAGCTCCTAGGAGATAACAGCTGTGCTAAGCTCGGCCCAACACTACAAACCTGCTCTGTATTGGGACAGTGATCCCATGGTCAATCCATGAATGATGGCTTTGATCAAGGACTTGGAAGCCAGGGGAGAAAAAACTGGAGGAAGTTAAGGTCCAGCTCTTGCTCCTCCCTCATGACAAAGACTCTGCCTGGTGGTAAGAATGTTCCCCACTTGCCCTCAATCATGAGCCCCAAGGGATCAGTGAATTTG
>NW_004955455.1:7067327-7072081 GCF_000276665.1 Chinchilla lanigera
TGCTCACAGTGACACAGACAGATGGGTCAGTGAGACAAAAACCTGTCACCAGCCTAGCTCCATGGCCCCTCTCTGCCATTGCCACAATGATAGAGTTCACCTAGTGACAGGGAGTGGAAGTTTCTAGTACTGTTCCTGCCCTCACATTCTCAACAGATATGTACCAGATTCATGGACCTCTCCAGCTACAGCTCATTTGATTTTCACCTGAGCAGAATATTATTATTGACTTAAACTGACAGCCTCTAAGGCCCAGAAAGCCTGATGCACAAGCATCCCAGTGCCCATGATTGTGAAGAAGAGTTTCTCTGGAACAGCACCTTGCTTGTCTTGGGAGAAAGCAGTCAACGAATGGGTACAGTGTTGAGGATCACATTGCAAGGTTTCACAGAAGTCTTTCACTAGGAAACTGCCTGAAAGTGGCCTGGTCAGTGACATAATACTGTAGGAAAAAACAGAACCCATGGTATCAAAGGGTTTCAGATTCAAAATATTTTTTAAGCTTCATACTCACCCAGGTGTATAGAGGAACCAGATTCCTTGAATGTAAAATTTTCAGAAAAGTGCTGAGGGAAAATGTGACTAGTTTCCTTTTCTTTCTGGGCACAAGTGTCTTTGGTCCAAAGTGAGGCTAAGCCAGGTGGACTCAGGTGGTGGTTGGTATGGGGCTGTGCAACACCAACAGCACTCCCCATAGGATGGCAGTGATCATGACAGAAAGAGGAGCATGTGATATTCCCGTGAGGAAACATTCCCCAGCTCTCCACATGAAGGGCTAGGATGTGCTAGGTCAGCTGAGTCACTCCTAGATGGACCATCTTCCTTTGGGTAGAAATGGTCCCTTGAAGGTTCCCAAGGAGCTGCTTGGGTAGCATCCAGATAGGGTTAACAGGAGTCCCAGGTCTGCAGCTACTAGGATTGGCTGAGGAAGAGCAGGGACGGAAATCTGGCCCACACTGCCCAGTCTCTCCCAGCAGCATTACTCCCTCCTTCTGCTTGGTCCCCTCCTCCTCTCCCTGTCCTTCCCTGAATTCTCACTGCCATCCTTTCCTCTCTTTCACTTTTGCACACTCAGGCTCCTACCACTACATCATGCCAGGCAAAGCAGAAGCAGTCTGCAACTTGCATACCCAAGTGCAGGGCTGCCATGGGGCATCACAGCAAACACCCCCTGAGGTGGTCCTCCTCCCCCACAGCCAGGCAGATGTCAGGGCACTTTTCTGAGTGACACTAATTCTCACATTTATTCCTCAAAGCAGCACATCACTACTTCTAAGGGGTCCAGAGACCGCAGAGCCTCAGTGAGACACTTTGAGATCCTCTTTTATACTCCACATTTTCATATTCAATGAAACGAGATGCAGAGTTCCATAAGTATTGTTTTCGCATGTTCCCACAAGACCTGTGGTCCCCTGAGACTTAGATTCTACAATAGTAGTGGCAGTGGACTCCTGTTACTAACCTGATCGGGAATGAGTCTGTATTGTCTACCTTGGCATCTCTGGGACATAACAGCTGACTCCTGCAATTTAAAGAAATAGAACACAGTTGCAGTGGTTCCAGTCCAAACTCCGCTAGCTCCACCGCAGAGGCTCATGTCAGAGAAGCTTGTTAAAAGAAAGCTGCTGAGCCAATGTCATACAGGAAGCAGAGCGAGAAGGGAGATGATGGAGACACGAATGAACCCCTCCCAGTCACACTAAGAATGATCTACTTCCTAACAGGCCTCACCTCTCAACACCACACCCAGCCACTGAACTCACAAGTGTATGAATCCACCGATGAACACAGCGTTCCCATGATCTAATCACCTTCCAAGAGCATCAGAATCCTGGGGGAAACCCCAGATCGAAATCATAACAGATTAGGCACCCTAGATAGAAGAAGCAGCAGCCAGGCCAGGCCTACACATCACAGAAGCCTTCGCATTCCCCACTGGTTCTGCAGCTCTAACCTGTGCACAGCCCCATACCAACCACCACCTGCTGGCTGAGTAGGGGTCCTAGTGGTGACCAGATCATTGTCGGGACAACTGGGAGCAAAATAGAGCACAAGACATGCTCTGCACTTTAGCTCTCAGAGTCCTCCATGCCCCACTGTGGTTGTGCTCTAGACCAAAGGGACAAAGAGTTGAATTCTGGATGACTGATCAACTCTTTGACTTGACTCTACTGTTCTTTGAATTTCAAGATAACTAAGACTTTACTTTGCCTGCTATAAAATGGACTTACACTGATCCTAAGAAAAATCCCCACATACCAATAGAAAGTACAAAAGAAGTCTTTTTAATTAAAGAAAATACTCAGTGTGTACCTCAATATCTGACACAGCACTTGGAGTCCTGTCCGTCCTCTAAGGAGATTCTCCAAAATGGATGAACTCTGTGCTATGAGATTCTCAGTTTTGTGAGAAGTACAAATGAGGCTGGTGCAGAAGGCTCATCAGTGTGAATGGCGAATTAAAATTATAATAATCACGATGAAGATGATGAGGGTGATGATAAAGATGAATATGATGACAAGGATACTCATGATGGTGATAACTTAGATAATGTTGTGCACACACAGAACTGAAATGTGCTTCCAGAATTTCCAGTGGTCCTACGGGCTGTGTTGGGGAGGGGTTAGGATCAGTGTTGATTCCTATGCAGATGCATAGGATATAAATATCCCTGACTGCTGCCACAGAGGATGCCCTGGATATTTTACAGAAAAGCTATGGCTTTGTCTGCAGATTCAATTCTTTGATTCACACAAAGGCCCAACGACAGACATTTTACTCTGAAACTCAGTTAGGACTGCGCCTTCTCCAACTCTCTGCACACCACAGTGCTACTTCTCTGTGCAGCCTTGAGCAGGAAAGGGAGAGAACACCTGACACAGAATGAGACTGCACTCCCAATCAGCACCTCCTCAGGTTACAGGATATTCACAGTGCCCTGAAGGAGGGAGGTTTTACTTTGAGGCTCCTTCACCAGCAGGGAGCAGCAGAGTTGCAGGCAGAAGAGAGGCCTGAATGACGGGGAGCCCAGAAACGAGGCCAGCCTTGAGCACTCACAGGTGTCCAAGGGAAGGTCCTCAGACCAGAAACCAGGAAAGTCCTTTGGACTACTCTGACTGCCTTCTGAGGATCAGAGTCATGCATACCTTCAAGACAGAGAAGCACCCAGTTAAGTGAGGACTTCTGCTAGAAAAAAGCAGTGCTATAGCCTTGACCCCAAGGCTACTCTGGGTTGCTCATGCCAGGTTGAGAATCAGTGGAGAAACCGCCCCTAAATCAAGATTTTCTGAAAAGGAGCTTAATGAGAGAAGATGGAACTCCAAGAAACTGTGCCTCTAAGACAGGATGGCTCCTAGGGCTGCTGGCCTCTTGAAGGGCATCATCCATCACTGTTTAGTAGTGGCACCAGGACTTTTCTCTCCCAGACACTCAGGCCCACTCCTTCCAGGTATCTTCTAAAAAGTCCAAGCAGGTTGGCCTTCAGGTTGCCCTCAGATCCTGTATTCTGGTGGAAGACACTCTGAAGAGTGACATGAAATCTCACCTCCCTTGGGCCACAGGTCAGGGCACTGGACTGTCTTTGTTTCAGGACAGGATCCTCACCGGTGGAGGAAGTCTCACCTCCATCCACCAGAGCTCAGAACTTTGAAGAAAGTATGGCCAGGGACTTCACAGAGGTCATGGAGGTAGAAGTATATTTCTAGGGAAGGTCTGGTTTATGCTACTTCTAACAATGTTACATAAAACAGTGATGAAAAGAAAATGAAGACAGAAAGGAATACATTTTTAAAGCCCACAGCTACTGTATTACAGAAAGAGGACAAAACAATACATGTGAAATAACTGTACAAGATTATTATTATTTTATGAGATTAACTCATACAGTCTGGTGGTGGTTTACCTAATCAAAAGTCATACATGAAATGATTGAACTAAAATCCTAATGACACAAGACCAACTTTTAATGAATTGACAAGAATGGGTCAAAAGTGCAGCAGAGGATCCAGGGGGAAGAAAAAGAAAGAAGGTAAAGCATCTATGGCTCACCTCCCGCTGAGTGAAATGTCAGCAAGGCTCTCAGCAGGGCTCTATTCAGCCATTCCCAGGCACCTGGAAGGACAACAGCTGTGCCAAGCTAGGCCCAGGATACACTGTAAACCAGGGACAGTGATGCCATGGTCAGTGCATGAAAGACAATCCTGATCAGGGACTTGGAGACCAGGGGAGAAGAAACTTAGGGAAGTTAAGGTCTAGCCCCTGGTCCTCCAAAACTGAAAGGTTCTGCCAGGTGGTAAGAATGTTTCCCATGTGCCCTCAATCATGAGTCTCAAGGGAGCAGTAAATTTGCATAATCATCAACACTCTCTGCCCCCAAAATTTAAGACTAATAAGAGGACCGGGAGAAACCAGCTGTGCTGTGCATCTCAGCAGGCAGAGCTCTGGGACTTCACCAACATGGCCTGGACACATTGCCTGCTCGTTCTCCTCCTCTGCACAGGTGACTTGCCCATCTCCGTGCCTCAATTCAGCCCCTACATGACATAGATTGGATTCTGTCCCAAATGCTGAGCTGGGTCTAGGTATAACGTCTGGGATGACCCGTGGGAATAGGTCCTTCACCCTCAGGCCCTTCTCCCCTCCTCTCTTGCAGGTTCCACAGCCTCCTCCATCCTGACACAGCCGCCCTCAGTGTCAGTGTCCCCAGGACAGACAGCCACAATCACCTGCTCTGGAGATAATCTCTCTGAATATTA
>NW_004955455.1:7072181-7083991 GCF_000276665.1 Chinchilla lanigera
ATCCTTTGACTTTCAGTCTATGAATTTCTTTTTGAGTTAAATGTGTTTCTTGTTTCTTCATCCACACTGCCAGTCTCCTTCTTTTGAGTGGTGAATTGAGCCTGTTCCTATTCATGGTTATAACTGATATGCATTGTCTTATCTTTGTCATGTTAGTTTCCTACGGTTGGTTCCTTACATGTTCCACCTGTGTAATAGCTTGCTGTGCTTGGTGGTTCCTTTCTATGGTGCTTCTTGAAATTGTGTTCATTTTTTATCTCTTTCTAGAATATCTTTAAGTACTGTGTATAGGGCTGGTTTGGCACTCATGGATTTCTTCAGTTGTTCTTTGTCATGGAAATATTTTATTTCTCCATTAATTTTGAAGGAGAATTTAGCAGCATCCAACTATCTGGGTTAGAAGTTGTTTTCTTTCAGGAAATACTTCCCTCCAAGCTCTTCTTGACTTGATGGGTTTTTCTTAGAAATCTGCTGTGATTCTGATGGGCTTCCCTTTATAGGTAATCTGTTTCTTTTCTCTAGCAGCTTTTAATATTTTGTTCTTTTGCCCCATTTCTAGGGCATTAACTATCATGTCTGAGAGTAGATTTATTTTGATTACAGCTAAATGGAGTTCTATATGCCTCACTTAACAGTATATCAGATTCTTTTCCCATGTTTTGGAAATTTTCTTCTATTACTTAGGCAAATAGTCATTTGATGTCATTTATGTTGACTCCTGCTGTTTCCTTGACAACTATTAATCTTACATTGTTTTACTTTGCATCATCTTGCAGCTGTGGAATTGTTATTTCCTGGTTCCTTGGTACTTTTAAGAGATCCTTCCTTCAAGATCATCAACTGCAATGCTATCTTCAAAGTCTGAAAGTCTATCTTCAGCTTCCCTCAAGTGGTTGTACCAGCTTTCGATGGAATTTTTAATTTCTTAGGTATCTAATGTTTTGAGCATTCTAATTCTTTCCTGTATGGTTCATTCTAGGTTTCCATCATTTTTCTATACTCCTCTATTTTTTATCTATGTCTTCTTTAGATATGCTGAGCAATTCTTTCATTACTGTTGTCATTTCATTCTTTACCTGAGATTATTTCTGATCTGATTTTTTCTATGGCCTGATAGAGTTGTTCCTTTACTTTAGTTGCTTTCATTTCACAAATTTCAGGTGGGGGACTTCCAATTTCTTCTATGTCCATGTCTCCTACACTTGCTCTGGAAGGGGCAGAGGTCTGAGACTGCATTTTGCTACATCATTTGTCATTTTCCAAGGTCTGGGATTTCTTAGGGCTCAGCCTCACTCTCAGAATCAAGTGAGAGTGGCAGGACAAAGCTCCCAAAGCTCTCTGGTGCTCAGTGTGTCTTCCATGATGGTATCAGGGGAAGGAGTGCTGTCACCAGTGCTCCCAAAGGTGTCAGGTGCTCAGTGTGGGTCCCATGGCAGTTGGTTAGAGGTGGGGACTGCTCACCAACCAGCCCTAAGCTATCCAAGGCTCAGCTATGTTCCCACAAGGGGGGCCACAGCATGCTCCCCAAGGTCCTTATAACTGTCCAGGACTCAACCTGTCCCCCCCCATGTCAGTGGGTGGTGTTGGGGATATGGGCACCACGGCTCCCAAAGCTGTCCAGGGCTGACCTTGGCTCTCAAACCAGATCTAAAGGGGAGGGGGCAGATCATGAAACTTCTCAAAGGTGTCCGGGGCTCAGCCTGGTTCCTATGCTGGTGGGGGACGGGTGTGGGTACAGTGAACAAGGCTCCTGAACCTGTCCACAGCTCAGCTTGGCACCCAAGATGTTGTGCACAGGGTGGAGCTTGATAACCGAGGCTCTTGAAGTAATTCTTAAGCTTCATACTCTCTCGGTTGAGAAGCTGGATTTTATGGAAGAGACAAATTACTTGAATATAAGGTTTTCCGAACACTGTGAAGTCAAAAAGTGACTAGTTACCTTATCTTTCTGGACATAAGTGTCTTGGACCCAAAGTGGGGCTGAACCAGGTGGACTCACTAATAGCACTCCTTACAAGATGGCAGTGACCATGACAGAAAGAGGGTCATGTGACATTCCCACGAGGAGACAGTTCCCAAATCTCTACATGATGGCCTTAGGTAAGCAAGGTCAACTTCATTGAGCCACTCCTAGACTGACTGTTTTCCTTTGGGTAGAAATGGTCCTCTGAGGGCTTCCAAGGAGCAGCTAGGGTAGCATCCAGATACGGTTAACAGGACTCTCAGGTCAATGACTGCTAAGGTTGGTTGAGGAACAGCAAGAATGGAAATCTGGCCCACACTGCTGTTTCCCCAGCAGGATAACTCCCTTCTTCTGTAAGTACCTCCTGTTTTCCCTTTTCTTCCCTGCATTCTCACCTCCATGGTTTCCCCTCTTTCACTTTTTCACACGCAGACTCCTCCCATTACATCATGCCAGGCAAAGAAGAAGCAGCCAGCAACCTGCACACCCACTAAGTGCAGAGCAGCCATGGGGCAGCACAGAAAACACCCCCTGAGGTGGTCCTCCTCCCGCACATCTAGGTGGATATCAGGGCACTTGTCTGAGTGACACCAGCTCCCACTTGTATTCATCAAAGCAGCACGTAACCACTTCTAAGAGGTCTCAGGGCCCACAGATCCACAGGAAGACACTCTGAGATCCTCTTGAACTATACTTGATATTCTCATATTCAGTGGAATGAGATCCAGTGCTGCACACCTATTCTTCTTCCAAGTTCCCGCAAGACCTGTTGTCTCCTAATACTTAGATCTTCTAATGAAAGTGGCAGTGAGACACCTGTTATGAACTGGTCGCGAAAGTAGATGTATCATCTACCTTTGCATCACTAGGACATAACACCTGACTTCTGTAAGTTAAAGGAGGGGAGCCTTGTTGGGAGCACAGTGCCCAGTGGTTTCAGTCAAAAATCTGCTGGCTCCATGGCAGAGCTGCATGGTAGAGAAAGCTGCTCAGCCAGCATCATCAGCCAGGAAGCAGAGAGTGAAAAGTGACACGATGTAGATAAGAATGAACTTCAGCTCACACTGTGTTCCACCTCCTATCAGACCTCACCTCTCAACACCACACCCAGCCACTGAATTCAAAAATGTATGAATTTGTGAACTAGTACAGTGTTCCCATGATCTAGTCACCTTCCAAGCACATGAGACTCCTTGTGGGAAACTCCAGATCCAAACCATAACAGAGGAGATCAGACAACAATACGGAGAGCAACAGCAGAAGCCAGGCTAGGGCCGCACTACACAGAAGCCTCCACAGTCTCCGTAGTTTCTCCAGTGATGGATGTGTCTCTAAGTGTGCACAGCCCCATTGGCACCACCACCTGCTGGATGAGTAAGGATCCTAGTGGTGACCAGGCCATTGTGGGGACAACTGGGAACAAAATAGAACACCAGACATGCTATGCTCTTTAGCTCTTAGAGTCCTCCATGTCCCACTGTGGTCATCCTCTAGACCAAAGATCCAAGGAATTAATTTCTGGATAACTGATCAAATCTTTGCTTTGACTCTACTGTTTTCTGTATTCCAATATAACTAGGACTTTACTTTGCCTGCTGTGAAGTTGGGAGCCTTACACCGATGTTAAGCAAAATCCCCAACTACCAACAGGAACTCTAAGAATGGCTTTTAATTAAAGTAAATACTCAGTCTGTGTCTCAATGACTGACGTGGAGTCAGTCCTTCTTCTGAATGACTCACTTGGAGTCTTGTCCTTCTTCTGAAGATATCCTCCAAAAGGAGTTAGCTATGTTTTATGAGATTCTCAGGATCATTAGAAGCAAACATGAAGCTGGTGCAAGAGACTCAACAATATGGGTGGTGAATAGAGATGATAATAATCATGAGGAGGAGGAGGAGGAGGGAGGATGGAGATGAATATAACGAAGATGACAGTGATGTTAATGATGGTGATGACATGGATAATGATGTACAAACACAGCTGAAATGTGCTGCCAGGAATTTCTTGAGGTCTTGACAGTGGATGCTGTGTGGGGAGGGGTTAGGGTAAGTGCTGATGCCTACATATGCATGGGAAGTAAATATCCTTGAGAGGGGTCACAGAAGATGCCCTGGTCATCTTAAAGAACAGCTAAAGCTTTGTCTGCAGATTGAATTCTTTGATCAAAATTGAGGCCTGATGACAGACATTTTACTCTGAAACTTAGTTACAAGGACTGTGCCTTCTCCACCTATCTGCCCAACACAGTGCTACTTCTCTGCGCAGCACTGAGCAGGTAAGAACACCTTCCACAGAATGAGACTGGACTCCCAGTCAGCAACTTTCAGGATACAGGATGGTGGCAGTTCCCTGAAGGAGGTAGGCTTTTACTTTCATACCCCTTCACCAGCAGGGGGCAGCAGAGTTGCAGGAAGAGAGACCAGGGATGACGGGAAATGCAGAAAGGAGGACAGCCCTGGGGACTAACAGGTGTCTAAGGGAAAGTCCTCAGACCAGAATTTGGGAAAATCCTTTGGACTACTATGACTGCCTTCTGAGGGTCAGACTTATGCACACTCTCAAGTCAGAGAAGCATCCAGGTAAGTGAAGACTTCTGCTAGAAAAAAGCAGTACAATAGCCTCATCCCCAGGACTATCCTGGGATGCTCATGCCAGGCTGAGTATCAATGGAGAAACCACCCTGAAGTCCATATTTCTATGAAGGACCCTAGTCAGAGAAGATTGGGCTCCAAGGACCTGTGCCTCTAACTCAGGGTGACTGCTAGGGCTGCTGGGGTCTTCAACGACATCATTCATCACTGTTCAGCACCGGCAGCAGGGCTTGCATCTCGCAGAGACTCAGGCACATTCCATTCTCTTATCATCTTCAAACTGCAGGCAGATCTGTCCTAAGGCTGCAGTTCCTGTATTGAGGTGCAATCTCCGGTGGAAGACACTCTGAAGAGTGATATGGCACCCATCACCCTTGGGTCACAGCTTCAGTCACTGGACTGTCCTTGTCTCAGGACAGAATCCTCACTGGTAGACTAACCTCTGACATCCAACTTCCAGAGCTGAGACTGTATAAAAGACTGTGACTAGGACCATCACAGAGGCCATGGAAGTAGAAGTACATTTCTAGGGAAGGTCTAGTTTCTGCCACTTTGAACAAGATGACATGACAATGTGATGCAAAAATTAAAGACAGGCAGTCATACATTTGCAAACCACATTCCTACTGTATTGTGGAAACAGGGATGTCACTAAGCAGAGAAAACACATGTGAAATCATTCAACAAGATGTTGTGAACTCATACAGTCTGGTAGTGGTTCACCCAATCAAAAGTCATGAAATGAATGAACTAAAATCCTAATGACACATGATCAACTTCTAATGAAATGACAAGAATGGGACAAAATGCAGCAGAGGACCCAGGGGCAAGAAAAAGGAAGAAGGTGAGGCACCCATATTCCACCTACTTCTGAGTGAAATGTCAGCAGTAGTCTCTCAGCTGGGTTCTGTATAGCCATGCCCAGGCTCCAGTAGGAAAACAGCTGTATTAAGCTGGGCTCAGGACACGCTGCAAACCTGCTCTGTATTGGCAAAGTGATCCCATGCTCAACCCATGAAAGACGGCTTTGATCAGGGATTTGGAGGCCAGGGGAGAAAAAAACTGGAGGAAGTTGAGGTCTAGTTCTTGCTCCTCCCTTCTGACAAAGACCCTACCAGGTGGTAAGAATGTTCCAGACTTGCCCTCAATCATGAGCCCCAAGGGAGCAGTGAATTTGCATAATCATCAAGCACTCTCTGCCCCAAAGATTTCAGACTAATAAGAGAGGACCGGGAGAGGCCAGCTGTGCTGTGCATCTCAGCAGGAAGAGCCGTGGGACATCACCAACATGGCCTGGATGCATTGCCTGCTCATTCTTCTCTGCACAGGTGACTTGCCCATCTCTGTACCTAGATGCAGAACCCACATGACATAGATTGGATTCTGTCCCAAATGCTGAGCTTGGCCTAGGTATAGTGTCTGGGAGGACCCCTGGGAATAGGTCCTTCATCCTCAGGCCTTTCTCCACTCCTCTCTTGCAGGTTCCATGGCCTCCTCCATCCTGACACAGCTGCCATCAGTGTCGGTGGCCCCAGGACAGACGGCTACAATCACCTGCTCTGGAGATATTCTCTCTAACACTATTGCTAACTGGTACCAGCAGAAGACAGGCCAGGCCCCTGCACTGGTCATCT
The DNA here is from genome assembly GCF_000276665.1 of Chinchilla lanigera. Taxonomy (NCBI): domain Eukaryota; kingdom Metazoa; phylum Chordata; class Mammalia; order Rodentia; family Chinchillidae; genus Chinchilla; species Chinchilla lanigera. The sequence goes on from NW_004955455.1 coordinate 7,078,371, forward strand.
ATCAGGATAGTGAACGGCCCTCAGGGATCCCTGACAGATTCTCTGGCTCCAGCTCAGGAAACACAGTCACTTTGACCATCAGTGGGGCCCAGCCTGAGGATGAGGCTGACTATTACTGCCAAAGTTACGACAGCAATGCTGATGCTCACAGTGACACAGACAGATAGGACAGTGAGACAAAAACCTGTCACCAGCCTAGCTCCACAGCCCCTCCCTCCCACCCCCACAATGACAGGAGTCACCCTGTCACAGGGAGTGGAAGTTCCTTGTCTTGTTCCTGCCCTCACATTCCTGATATATACACCAGATTTAGATCCCTCTGCAGCGGAAGCTGATCTGATTTTGACCTGACCAGAACATTTTTATTGACTTGAACTGGAAGCTCCAGGACCACAGAGAGCCTGATGCACAAGCATCACTGTGCCTATGATTGTGAAGAAGAGTTTCTCTGGACGAGCACCTTAATTGTCTCAGGAGAAGGCGGTCAGTGGATGGGTATAGTATTGAGGATAATATTGCAAGGTTTCACAACAGTCTTTCATGAAGAAACTGCCTGGAATTGGGGATAGTTAGTGATATAATTCTGCAGTTAAGGAAAAGACAGAGCCAATCAAGTAAAAGTGTTTCAGATTCAAAACTTTTTAAAATTTTAATTGTTTGTTCCAAAGACAATAAAACAAAAACAAAGAAACAACATAGACAAACACAGAACAACACACAAAAAAATAAAAATGATACAAGGTTTAAAAATAAAATGATAGGAATCAACAGTGGTTGCTATACTACATAGTACTGTCTTCAGCAAAGTTACCCAGACCACCAGATGTAAGAATTCAAGATCGATCAAACCATCACAGAGAACAAAAAAATTTTTTTAAATGATTAGAAAGGATACAGAGCTCCACCAAACATGATGGTAGGAACCTACCAATAGTTGTTACATTGCACATTGTTGTCTCCAAACTAGGTGTTCATACCAGCAGATACAAGCATGCAAAATTGGCCAAAAAAATCTAAGCATTAACTGTTCCTTTCAATGAACCAACAGACATTAGCAGTACAATTATCCCAGCCAATCTTCCATATATATTTTTCCCTGCTTTTCTTCTTTCTCCTTCTCCTTTCCCTCATCCCAGTTGTTACTTCCCTTTGAGCAATTTCTTTCCCTTTCACAGTATCTATTGTCCCTTTGGGGCTTTATTTACTCTTTCAGGTTCTTACACTATGGAGACAATATAATGTTTACACATGTGTTGGCGACCACTAAAAGTGACTCTGAGCTGAATTTAATATTAACCAGTTGGCTTTCCTTGTTTACTTGTGAGTTGTCTGAAGCTTAGGCACTTTGTCTGAAGATAGTGGACTCATAGGAAGTAAACCTCTGTGAGTCCCTGGTCACCCTGAGGCCTGTATTGGCCTGTGAAGCTGTGAGTCATCAAAGGACAGGATAAGGCCACAGCTGAGGATGTTTGACTTCAATTCCAATTAACTACAAGGAGACTGCAGCTGCAGGCTCCATACTCCCACAATAAATACCAACCTAAAGATAAGGTAGTTCTCCTGACTAACATAATTTACTTGGGAAAATCTTCCCAAGGTCCTGTGAGATACCTGTGTTTTCTTAAGTATCCTCCTCCTTTGTTTGAAAACCAAATAAATATGGGCTTCCTACAGAAATTTTTGTCTAAACTCAGAGAATATCAAAGCTGTAAGAGAGTTAGTCCCTCCTGGAGCCCTGAAAACATTACAATTGTCTCATTTATTTAAGCCTTTGCCATCCACTTGCCTGGGAGATTGTGGGCCTGATCAACCTGCAATAACTAAGGGTATTTAACCCAATACACATATGGATCTGATTTATTTCATTTATAAGTATGGTCTCTATTGCAGCCATTTACATATGAAAGTCTTGAATTTATAATTTTTTTATTGCTGAGTGGTACTCCACTGTATAAAAATACCACATCTTTGTTATCCATTCCTCAGTTGGTGGGCATTAGGGTTGTTTCCAACTTTTAGCTATGACAAATTGTGTTGCTATAAACATGGATGCGCATGTATCATTGTAATATGATGTCTTAATACTTCTGGGAAAATATGCACATGGAGAATACTTGGATTGAATGGAACCTCTAATACTAGTTTTGTGAGGAATCTCCAGACTGATTTCCACAGTGGTTTTATCAGTCTACACTTCCACCAGCAGTATAGAAGGGTTTCTTTTTCCCCCAGCCTCTCCAGCATTTGTTATCTGTTATTGTTTATTTTCTTGACCATAGCTGTAGGACTTGGTGGTCTCTCGGTAGTCCCCAGGAGAAAATGGTGAAAGGATTTGGAAAATGACCAAAAAAACACAATAGCCAATGTCAGGTGGAGTTACCTCTCACCTTATGTGCAAGAGGACTGACATCAACAGTAGGGGCATTAATTTTTACTCTTGGAAAGTTAGTATCAGGAGAAGTATTGTGGCTTAGTGACTAACGACTGTGATTTTCCTGGCAGGATGCTTTTCTCAATACTGAGGTAGCTTGACTGCTTGACACACTCTGGCTCTGTCCTGCCCTCACACAAATGACCAAAGCCAGCTCCAGTGGCTTCCAACAGATAACCATTCTTTCTGGGGTGAGATGGGACCTCAGTGTTGCTTTAATCGGAATTTCTTGAGTGATAAATGATGTTGAACAAATTTTCATATATTTATTTGGATTTGTATTTCCTTATCTGAGAAGTACATATTCATCTCAGATGTCCATTCTTTTATTTAGTCTTTGAATATTGGAGGGCTGAATTTTTTAAGTTATTCATATATTTTAGATAGATGTCCTTTGTCTGAGGGACAGTTGGCTAAAATTTTTCCCAGTTCACTGGTTTTCTTTTACTTTGTAGATGATTTCTTTTGATGTGCAAAAATTTTTCAATAAGATGACATCCAGTTGTTGATGCATGGAAATATTTCCCGTGCAGTTTGGTTTTTGTTCATGAACTCTCTGCCTACCCTTATGTCTTCAAGATTTCTACCTACTTTCTCTTCCATTAGATTTAGTGTTTCAGTTTAATATTTAGATCTTTGATCCATTTTTACTTGAATTTAACTCATGGTTATAGACATGGGTCTAGTTTTAGTCTTCAGCATGTGGAAAACCAGATTTTTTCAGCACTGTTTATTAAAAAAGCTATCTTTCTTTCAGTGAACATTTGGCCCCTTTGTTAATGACAAGGTGGTTAAGTAGCATGCTGATTTCATCACAGTAGCTTTGTAGTATAATTTCTAGTCAAGGATTGTGATGCCTCCTGCCTTTCCTTTGTTGCCCAGGATTGTTTTTGCTATGCTAGGCCTCTTCTGGTTCCAGATGAATTTTAGGAATATTTTCTCTAGATCTGTAAGGTATACTAATAGTATTTTAACTGGGATTGCATCGAATTTGTACAACAATTTTGGGAGTATAGCTATTTTCACAATGTTGGTTCTTCCTATCCTTGACCAAGGAATATCTTTCCATTTTCTGAAATCCTCTTCAATCTCTTCATTTGGAGTACTGAATTTTTTTCACTGTAGCGATATTTTACTTTCTTTGTTAGACTGATTCCTAAATATTTCATTTTTTTTGCATACTATTGTGAAAGCATAAATTGTCTTTCAGTGTTTTTCTTATTTGTATACAGGAATGCTATTGATTTTTTGTGTTGATATTGTATCCAGCTATGCTACTGAATTTGGTTATCTAACTGATAAGGTTTTTTGTGGAGTTGTGGGGTCTTCTGTGTAGAGTATCATTTCATCTGCAAATAATGATAATTTCACTTTTTCTTTTCCTATCCTTATGCCTTTTTTTCTCTCTCTTGTCTAATTGCTCTGCCTAATCTTTCCAGAACTATTTTCGATAGCAGTGGTGACAGTGGACATCTTTGTCTTGTTCCTGATTTTAAAGTAAAAGCTTTCAGTTTTTGTTCATTTAGTATGACGCTGGCTGTTGGTTTGTCATAGGTGGCTTTTATCAGAGTGAGTTAAAGACCATCCATCCCTATTTTCTGTAGGGTTTTTATCATGAATAAATGTTGGACATTATCAAAAACTTTTTCTGCCTCTATTGAGATGATCATGTGATTTTTATCTTTGGCTGTATTGATATAGTATATTACATGAATTGATTTGAGTATATTGAACCATCCTGCATCCCTGGGAAGAGTTGCACTTGGTCATGTTGTATAATCTTCTTGATGATTTGCTACATTCTATTTGCTGGTATTTTGTTGGGCATTTTTGCATCTATGTTCATTAGGAAGAATGGGCTGTAGTTCTCTTTTTGATTGAGGCTTTCTCTCATTTTGTTATAAGGTACTACTTATCTCCAGGAATGAGTTAGGGGGAATTGCTTCCCTTTCAATTTCATTATACAGTTTGAAAAGAATTGACATTATATCTTCTCTAAACTTCCTGTAGAATTCAGGAGGACCTATGGTTTTCTTTGTTGGTAAGGTTTTTTATTACATTTTCAATTTCATTGGCTGACATTGTGTTATTCAAGACTTTCATATCTTCTTGATTCAGCTTTGCTAATTCACAAGTATCTTGGAATCTGTCCATTTCCTCTTTATTTTCTGTCCTATGAGAGTAAAGATTTTCAAAGTAGGTATTGACAATCTTCTTTATTTCTACAGGATCTTTAATGACTTCATTCTTTTTATTCCTTATTGCATGAATTTCAGTTTTTTCTTTCCTTTTTTGATAGGTAGGCTATGGTTTTAACAATTTTATTTATTCTTTCAAAGAACCAACTCTTCAATTCATTAATTCTTTGTATTGTTTTCTTAGTTTCCATTGCAGTAATTTTTGCTGTGATCTTTATAATTTCCTGCCTTTTCTGGGCTTTGGGCTGCACTAGCTCTGCTTTTTCTAGAAGCTTGAGGTGTAGCATAAGGTCGTTTATTTGTGCTCATTCTGTTTTCCTGATGTAGGAATTCACCATTATAAATTTTCCCTCTGAGGATTGCTTTCACTGCATCCCACAGGTTCCTGTAAGTTATACCTGCATTTTTATTTGATTGGAAATATGGTTTAATTTCTTCTTTAATTTCTTCTCTGACCCATCATTTGTTTAGGAGGATGTTAATTATTTCTGTGTGTTTATGGAGATTTGAGATTTCTTTTGTCATTAATTTCCAGTTTCATTGCACTATAGTCCAGTAATATGCATGGCATAATTTGAATTTCTTTGCATTTACTTAAGCATATTTTATGTGCTAGTATATGGTCTATTTTAGAAAACATCCCATGTGCAGCTGAGAAGAATGTCTTTTGTGATGTCATTGGGTGGAATACTCTGTAAAGGTCTACTGAGTCCATTTTTTCACAAGTTTGGTTTAGTTCTTTATTTCTTTGATGATTTTTTCTGTATTTGATCTATGTCTCTGTGACAATGGTATGTTAATGTCCCCTGTTATGATTGTGTTATTACTTATTTGATTTTTCACATCTGTTAAAATTTGTCTCGTATTTGTGTGCTCCTCTATTTGCTGCATACATACTTATGATTGTTATTGCTTCCTTTGCACTTTTCCCCTAAGAAGCATATAGTGGTTTTATTTATCTCTTTTGATCATTCTTGGCATGAAGTTCACAT
>NW_004955455.1:7084091-7093824 GCF_000276665.1 Chinchilla lanigera
GGAAACACAGCCACCTTGACCATCAGTGGGGCCCAGCCTGAGGATGAGGCTGACTATTACTGTCAAAGGTATGACAGCAATGCTGATGCTCACAGTGACACAGACAGATGGGACAGTAAGACAAAAACCTGACAACAACCTAGCTCCATGGCCCCTTCCTCCCATCCCCACAATGACAGGACTCACCCTGTCATAGGGAGTGGAAGTTTCTAGTCCTCTTCCTGCCCTCACATTCCTAAGAGATATGTACCAGAATCAGGAACCTCTGCAGCTGGAGCTGCAGGAGGGAGTAATTGATTTTCACCTGAGCAGAACATTTTTATTGACTTGAACTGGCAGCTCCTAAGACCACAGAAAGCCTGATGCACAGCATCACTGTGCCTGTGATTGTGAAAAAGAGTTTCTCTGGAATAGCACCTTGCTTGTCTCAGGAGAAAGCAGTCAATGGATGGTCACAGTGTTGAGGATGTCATTGCAAGCTTTCACAGCCATGCTTCACAAAGAAATTGCCTAGAATTGGGCCTGTTTAGTGACATAATTCTGTGGTTAAGGAAAGAACAGAGCCAATGGTATCAAAGTGTTTCTGGTTCTAAACATTTTTTCAGTTTCCTACTCTCCCTGTTGAGAACTGGGAATTTATGGAGGTGGTAGGTCCCACACATTGGACTCCGCACTACTTGAAGAGGATAAAAACCTGGAAAGAGCAGTCCTTTTAAACAGGAAACCCCCTCACCGAGCTCAAGACACCAAAATAACTCTGTTTATCAGGTTGGTTCTCAGGCTGACAGGAAACCTCTAAGTCTACAGAATGCCACACTAACTCAGCGAAATGCATCCTGCCCTGTCATCCTGCACTTTCCAGGATGTATTTTGCACCAGACAGCCCAATGACCCCCACAAACTTAAAATTTTCCATATCCCTCAGCGGAGCTCCATTCACTTCATAAAGTGCTCTACAAAGCTTATTCTCTTCCTTTGTTCATAGCCAAAGTTCTTTTGACACTTGGCCAGGCTACACCCGGTCAGAAATGAAGATATCACTGTTTTCCTCATGCCTAGCTGTTCTAGTGGTGTCAGTAGCTCCTCTAGATCTAGCCTGACAGGAATAATCTGATTTTTGAATATAAGAAAAATACTGAAGAAAAAATGTGACTAGTTAACTCATCACTCTGGACAGAAGTGTCTTCGTCCAAAGTGAGACTGAGGCAGGTGGACTCACTAAGAGCACTCCCCACAGGATGGTAGTGACCATAACAGAAAGAAGAGTATGGGATATTCTTACAAGAAGACAGTCACCAAATGCCCACCTGAAGGCCTGAGATATTCTAAGTCAGCTGAGCCACTCCTACACAGATCATGTTCCCTTGGGTAGAAATGGTCCCATGAGGGTCCCCAGGGAGATGCAGGGGTAGCATCTAGATAGGGTTAAAAGGTTTCACCAGGTTCCATGACTACTAGGGTTGGCTGAGGAACAGCAGGAATGGAAATCTGTCCCATCCTTCTCAGTTTCTCCCAGCAGCATTACTCCCTCCTTCTGTTGGGCCCCTCCTCCTCTCTCTCTCTTCCCTGCATTCTCACCTCCATGGTTTTCCCTCTTTCACTTTTGCACACACAGGTTCCTACCATGATATCATGCCAGGTAAAGCAGTGGCAGCCCACAACTTGCATACCCACCAGGTTCAGGGCAGCCATGGGGCAGCACAGCAAACACACCCTGAGGTGGTCCTCCTCCCCCACAGCTAGGTAGATGTCAGAGCATTTGTCTGAGTGACCGCAGTTGCCATTTATATTTCTGAAAGCAGCACATCACTACTTCTAAGAGGTCCCAGGAGCACAGAACCTCAGTGAGACACTCTGAGATCCTCTTGAGCTATACTCAACATTCTCATAATTAGTGAAAGGAGATCCAGAGTTCCATAACAATTGTTGTCCCATGTTCCCACAAGACCTGTGGTCTCCTAAGACTTAGGTCCTGCAATAAAAGTTGCAGTAAGACACCTGTTACCAACATGGTAAGGAAAAAGTCCTAATTATCTGCATTCCCATCTCTGGGACAAAACACCTGACTCCTGCAGTTTACAGAAAGCAAGTCTAGTTGGGAGCACAGTTGCCGGTGATTCCAGACCAAACTCCTCAGCTAGCTCCACAGCAGAGATGCATGGCAGAGGGGCATAGTAAAGGAAAGCTGTTCAGCCAGTTCCAGCCAGGAAACAGAGAGAGAAGGCAGATGATGGAGACAAGGATGAACCCCCTAGGTCACTCTAACAGTGATCCACTTCCTATCAGGCCTCACTTCCCAACACCACACCCAGCCGCTCAACTCACAAACTCACTGATGAGCACAGTGTTCTCAGGATCTAATCATCTTCCAAGTGCACGAGGTTTCTGGCGGAAACTCGAGATCCAAACTATAAGTGGGGAGATCAGGTAACAACCCAGAGAGAAGCAGCAGGTGGTAGGCCAGCCCTGCACTGCACAGAAGCCTCCCCACTCCCCATAGGTTCTTCAGCTCTAACCTCTGCACAGGCCCATGGACACCACTAACTGCTGGCTGAATTAGGCTCTGAGTGGTAACCAGGCCATTGTAGGAACTCAGTCCTCAGAGTCCTTCCTTTCCGCTCTGTGGTCATGTTCTAGAACAAAGACCCAATGAGATGAATTCTGGATTACTGAGTCACCTCCTTAATTTGACAGCAATATTTTCTGTTCTCTAAGAAAACAGAACCTTGAATTACCTGCTGTGAAATTGGAAGGCTTACACTGATCTTTGGTGAAAATTTCTACAATATTGATACAAAGGACAAAGTCGGTCCTATTAATTAAACAGAGACTCAGTTTGTGTTTCATTGACTGAAGCAATCCTTCGAGTCCTGGCTTCCTCTGAGGGGATCCTTCTAAAGTGCTGAAAAGCAGTGCGTTATGAGATTCTCAGTTTCTTCAGAAGTACAGAGTAGGTCATGGAGGAGGGTTAAAAAGGCAGGTAACGAATAGAGATAAAAATGATCATGATGATGACCATGATGATGATGAAGATGATGAAGAAGACAGTCATGTTCATGAAGGTGCTGACATGAATAATGATGTACACACACCTGAAATGCACTCCCAGGAATTTCCAGGGGTCTATTACAGCAGATGCTGCCACTGGGGAGGGATTAGGATCAGTGTTGATTCCTACTTCGATGCATGGGAAGTAAAAATCCCTGAAAGGGATCACAGAGGATGCTCTTGACATTATACAGAAGAGCTACGTCTTTGTCTGCAGCTTCTATTATTCCTTCAAAACAATGACAGACGTTTTACTCTGAGACTACATTAAGGAATTCATTTTACCCACCTTCCTGAACATCACAATGCTACTTCTCTATGCTGCATTGGGCAGGAAAAGGTGAGAACACCTGGCACAGAATGAGACTGGTCTCCTAATCAGCAACTTTTCAGGTTACAGGCTATCAGCACTCCCTGAAGGAGGGAGGCTTTTACTTTGAGACTCCTCCCCAGCAGGGAGCAGTAGAGTTGCAGGCAGAAGTGAGGCTTGAGATGATTCAGGGGAGCCCAGATGAGGCCAGTCCTGGAGACTAACAGGTGTCCAAGAGAAGGTCCTCAGGCCAGAGTCAGAAAAGTCCTTTCCACTACTCTGACTGCTTTCTGAGGATCAGACTCATACATACACTTGAGACAGAGAAGCTGCTAGGTAAGTGAGGTTTTCTAATAGAAAAATATAGTAGAAGACCCTTCTCCCCAAGTCATATGAGTCAGCTCATGGCAGGCTGAGAATCAGTGGGGAAAGCATTCTGAAGAACAGATTTCTTAAGAAGGAGCTTATCCAGAGAAGATGGGACTCCAAGATCCTGTATCTCTAACTGAGATTGGCTCTGAGGGATGCTGACTTCCAGGAGGGCGTCATGCATCACTGTGCAGCAGTGGCACCAGGGCTTCTCTCTCCCAGAATCAGGCCCCCTCCTTCCAGGTATCTCCTGCAAAGCCCAAGCAGATCTGCCCTCAGGCTGCCTGCACATCCTGTATTCAAGTTCAGTCTCTGGACGAAGACACTCTAAAGAGTGACATGGAGTCTCACCTCTGGCCACTGGACTGTCCTTGTTTCATGCCAGAATCCTCACTGGCAGAGGAACCCCTGACATCCATTGTTCAGAGCTCAAGCCTTTGAAAAGAGTGTGGTCAAGAGCTGCACAGAGGTCATGGAGGTGGAAGTATATTTCTAGACAAGGTCTATTTCTGCCACCTTTAAAAAGATTACATAAAACAGTGATGCAAAAAATAAAGGTAAAAGGAATGAATTTCCAAAGCCTATTACTACTCTACTGGGGAAAAGAGGATGTCACTAAGGGGAGCAAACAACACTGGTGAAAACATGCTACAAGATGGTATGAACTCATACATTCTGCTGGTGGCTTACTCAATCAAATATCATACATGAAATGACTGAATTAAAATCCTAATGACACAACAGCAACTTTTAATGAAATGACAAGAATGGGACAAAAGTGCAGCAGAGGACCCAGGGGGAAGAAAAAGGAAGAAGTTGAGGCACCTATGGTCCACCTCTGCCTGAATGAAATGTCAGCAATTGTCTCTCAGCAGGGCTATGCTCAGCCATGCCCAGGCTCCTGGAGGACAACAGCTGTGCTAAACTGGCCCAAGGACACTCTGCAAACCTGCTCTGTATTGGGACAGTGATCCCATGGTCAATCCATGAATGATGGCTTTGATCAGGGACTCAGAGGCCAGGGGAGAAGAAACTGGAGGAAGTTAAGGTCCAGCTCTTGTTCCTCTCTCATGACAAAGACCCTGCCAGGTGGTAAGAATGTTCCCCACTTGCCCTCAGTGGTGATCCTCAAGGGAGCACTGAATTTGCATAATCATCAACACTCGCTGCCCCAAAGTTTTCAGACAAATAAGAGAGGACTGGGAGAGGCCAGCTGTGCTGTGCATCTCAGCAGGCAGAACTCTGGACATCACCAACATGGCCTGGACACACTGCCTGCTCGTTCTTGTCCTCGGCACAGGTGACTTGCCCACCTCTGGGCCTCGGTGCAGCCCCCACATGACAAAGATTTGATTCTGTCCCAAATCCTGAATTGGACCTAGGCATAGTGTCTGGGAGGACCCCTGGGAATAGGTTCTTCATCCTGAGACCCTTCTCTCCTCCTCTCTTGCAGGTTCCATGGCCTCCTCCATCCTGACACAGCCACCCTCAGTGTCAGTGACCCCAGGACAGACAGCCACAATCACCTGCTCTGGAGATAATCTCTCTGAGAATTATGCTTACTGGTACCAGCAGAAGACAGGCCAGGCCCCTGAACTAGTCATTTATTAGGACAGTGAACGGCCCTCAGGCATCCCTGACAGATTCTCTGGCTCCAAATCAGGAAGCACAGCCACCTTTACCATCAGTGGGGGCCAGCCTGAGGATGAGGCTGACTATTACTGTCAAAGTTATGACAACACTGGTACTACCCACAGTGACACAGACAGATGGGACAGTGAGACAAAAACCTGTCACCAGCCTAGCTGCATAGCCCCTCCCTGCCATCCCCATAATGACAGAAGTCACCCTGTCACAAGGAGTGGAAGTTTCCAGTCCAGTTCCTGCCCTCACATTCCTGAGAGATATGTACCAGATTCAGGAACCTCTGCAGCTGCAGCTGATTTGATTTTGATCTGAGCAGAACATTTTTATTGACTTGAACTGGCAGCTCCTCAGATTACAGAAAGCCTGATGCACAAGCATCACTGTGTCCATGACTGTGAAGAAGTTTCTCTGGAATAGCACTTTACTTGTCTTGGAGAAGGCAGTCATCAGATGGGAACAGTGTTGATGATCTCATTGCAAGGTATCACAGCCGTCTTTCATGATGAACCTGCCTGGAATTCGGCCTGGTCAGTGATACAATACTGTGGTTAAGGAAAAAACAGAGCTCATGGTATGAAAGTGTTTCAGATTTGAAACTATTTTTAATTTTTATTTTAAAGAGAATAAAACAACAATAACAAAATAACAACAACATAGACAAACTCAAAACAACACAGAAACAATAAAAATGATACAGGGTTTAAAAACAAAATGATAGAAATCGACAGTGGTTGCTATACTACACATTGTTGTCTTCAACAAAGTCATCCAGACCACCAGATGTAAGAATGCAATATCGATCAAACCATCAAAGAGAACTGAAAAAAAAAAAAACATTAGAAATGATACAGAGCTCCACCAAACAAGGTGATAGAAACCCACCAATGATTGTTACACTGCGGACTGTTTTCCCTAAACCAGTTGTTCAGACCACCAGATGCAAGCATGCAAAAATGGTCAAAAAAAATCTAAGCATCAACTGTTCCTTTCAACGAACTAACAGACATTAGCAGTACAATTATCCCAGCTATCCTTCTATATATTTATCCCTTCTTTCTTTTTCTACTTTCCCTCATCCCAGTTGTTCTTTCCCTTTGAGCAATTTCATTCCCTTTCACAATATCTATTGTACCTTTTGGGTTTTATTTACTCTTTCAGGTTCTTACACTAGGGAGAGAAAATGATGTTTACACAGGTTGGGTCTGATTTTATTTCACTTATACGAATTGTTGCTAGTTGCGTCCATTTACCTATAAAATCCTGGAGTTTATAATTTTTTATGGCTGAATAGTACAGCATTGTATAAAATAGCACATCTTCTTTATCCATTCCCCAGCTGATGGGCATTAGGGTTGTGTCCAAGATTTAGCTATGACAAATTGTGCTGCAGTAAACATGGGTGCACATATATCATTGCGATATGATGTCTTAATTCTTCTGGGAAAATACCTATAGGGAGAATACCTGGATTAAATGGAACCTCTAATACTAGTTTTGTGAGGAATCTCCAGACTGATTTCCACAGTGGTTTTACCAGTCCACACTCCATTAGCAGTGGAGAAGTGTTTCTTTTGCCCCAGCCTCTCCAGCATTTGTTATTTGTTATTGTTTGATTTCTTGACAATAGCTGTAGGACTTGGTGGTCTCTCAGTAGTCCCCAGGAGAAAACAGTGAGAGGATCTAGAAAATAACCAAAGGAGACAATAGTTAATGTCAGGTGGAGTTACCTCTTATCTTATGTGCAAGAAGACTGACATCAGCAGTAAGGGAGTTTATCTTATACTCTTGAAAAGTTAGTATCCTGAGAAGTAATGTGGCTTAGTGACTAACGACTGTAATTGTCCAGGCAGATGCTTTTCTCAATAGTGAGGTAGCTTGACTGCTTGATACTCTGGCTCTGTCCTGTCCTCACATGTATGAGCAATATCCAGCTCCAGTGGCTTCCAACAGATAGTCATGCTTTCTGGGGTAAGATGGAATCTCAGTGTTGTTTTAATTTGCATTTCTCAAATGACCAATGATGTTGAATTTTTTTTCATATATTTATTTGCCATTTGTATTTCTTTATCTGAGAAGTGTGTATTCATCTCCAATGTTCCTTTTAGGATTGGGTCTTTGAATTTTGGGACCTGATTTTTTTTTTAAATCTTCTTTGTATGTTTTAGATAGATGTCCTTTGTCTGAGGGACAGTTGACTAAATTTTTTCCAAATTCATGTGCTTTCTTTTTACTCTGTAGATGATTTATTTTGATGTGCAGAAATTTTTCAGTAAGATGACATGCCAATTGTTGATTCTTCGAAGTATTTCTCCTGCAGTTTTGTTTTTGTTCATGAACTCTCTGCTTATCCTTATGTCTTCAAGATTTCTACCTACTTTTTCTTCCAGTAGATTAAGTGTTTATATTTTAATATTCAGGTCTTTGATCCATTTTTACTTTAATTTAGTTCATGGTGGCAGTAATAAGTCTAGTAGTAGTCTTCAGCATGTGGAGAGCCAGTTTTTCCAACAACATTTACTAAAAATGCTATCTTCCTTTCTCTGAATATTTGGCCCCTTTGTCAAAGATAAAGTGGCTGAATGTTTTTGAGTTATGTCTGCATCTTCTAATCTGTTCCATTGATTCTCAGGTTTGTCTTTTGTCAGTACCACACTGTTTTTATCATAGTAGCTTTGTAGTATAATTTCAAGTCAGGAATTGTTATGCCTCCTGCCTTTCCTTGTTGCCCAGGATTGCTTCTGCTATTCTAGGCCTCTTCTGGTTCCAGATGAATTTTAGAAATATTTCCTCTAGATCTGTGAGGTACACTAATGGTATTTTAATTAAGATTGCATCAAATTTGAACAACAATTGTGGGAGTATGGCCATTTTCACAATGTTCATTTTTCCTATTCATAAGCCAGGAATATCTTTCCATTTTCTGAAACCCACTTCAATCTCTTTTTTCAGGGTAGCGCAATTTCACTGTATAGGTCTTTCACTTCCTTTGTCAGATTGAGTCCTAAGTATTTCATTTTTTAGATGCTATTGTGAAAACATTTTATATGATAATTTGTCTCTCAGTGTGTTTGTTGTTTGTATATGGGAATGCTATTGATTCTTCTACGTTGATTTTGTATCCAGCTATGCTACTGAATTTGGTTTTAAATCTATAAGCCTTTTCATGGAGTTTTGGGGGTCTTCTATGTAGAGTATGATTTCATCTGCAAAGAATGATAATTTCACTTTCTCTTTTCCTATCCTTATTCCTTTTATTTCTTTCTCCTGTCTAATTGCTCTACCTAATATTTCCAGAACTATTTTCAATAGGAGTGATGACAGTGGACATCCTTGTCTTGTTCCTGATTCTAAAGTCAAAGCTTTCAGCTTTTCTCCATTTAGTATGACATTGGCTGTTGGTTTGTCATAGATGATTTTTATCAGAGTGAGGTAAAGACCATATATTCTGATTTTCTGTAAGGTTTTTATCAAGAATAAGTGTTGGACTTTGTCAAAACCTTTTTCTACCTCTATTGAGATGACCATGTGATTTTTGTCTTTGGCTCTATTAATATGGTATGTTACATTAATTGATTTGTATATATTGAACCATCCTTGCATTATGAGAAGAATCCCACTTGCTCATATTGTATAATCTTCTTGATGATTTGCTACATTCTGTTTGCTAGTATTCCACTGAGAATTTTTAAATCTATGTTCATTAGGGAATTGGCCTGTAGTTCTCTTTTTTGGTTGGGTCTTTCTCTGGTTTTCATATCAGGATAATACTTGTCTCCAGCGATGACTTATGGAGATTTCCCTTTCTTTCAATTTCATTAAAAAGTTTGAGAAGAATTGTCATTATATCTCTAAATTTCTTGTAGAATTCAACCGTGAATCTATCAGAACCCTGACTCTGCTGGTAAGTTTTTATTAATTTTCAATTTTATTAGCTGATATTGAGTTATTGAAGATTTTCATATCTTCTTGATTCAGCTGTAAAATTCATAAGTATCTAGGAATCTGTCCATTTCCTCTGTACTTTCCATGCTATGAGAGTTAAGATTTTCACAGTAGGTACTGATGATCTTCTGAATTTCTCCAGGATCTCTAATGACTTCAGTCTTTTCATTCCTTATTGCACTAATTTCAATCATTTCTTTCCTTTTCTCATAAGGCAGGCTAGAGGTCTATCAATTTTATCATTCTTTCAAAGAACCAACACATCAATTCATTAATTCTTCGTATTGTTAATGTCCCCTGTTATGATTGTGTTATTACTTATTTGATTTTTCACATCTGTTAAAATTTGTCTTGTATTTGTGTGCTCCTCTATTTGCTGCATACATACTTATGATTGTTATCACTTCCTTTGCACTT
>NW_004955455.1:7093924-7110193 GCF_000276665.1 Chinchilla lanigera
ATCCTTTGACTTTCAGTCTATGAATTTCTTTTTGAGTTAAATGTGTTTCTTGTTTCTTCATCCACACTGCCAGTCTCCTTCTTTTGAGTGGTGAACTGAGCCTGTTCCTATTCATGGTTATAACTGATATGCATTGGCTTATCTTTGTCATGTTAGTTTCCTGCTGTTGGTTCCCTACATGTTCCATCTGTGTAATAGCTTGCTGTGCTTGGTGGTTCCTTTCTATGGTGCTTCTTGAAATTGTGTTCATCTTTTTATCTCTTTCTAGAATATCTTTTAGTACTCTGTGTAGGGCTGGTTTGGCACTCATGGATTTCTTCAGTTGTTCTTTGTCATGGAAATATTTTATTTCTCCATTAATTTTGAAGGAGAGTTTAGCAGGATCTATCAATCTGGGTTGGAAGTTGTTTTCTTTGAGGACCTGAAGTACTTCCTTCGAAGCTTTTCTTGACTTGATGGTTTGTGCTGAGATATCTGCTGTGAATTCTGATGGGCTTTCCTCTATAGGTGATCTGTTTCTTTTCTCTAACAGCTTTTAATATTCTGTTCTTTTGCTCCATTTCTAGGATCTCAGTTATCATATGTGTGGGCATAGATTTATATTGGTTGTGGCTAAATGGAGTTCTATATGCCTCATTTAACAGTATATCAGATCCTTTTTCCATTCTTGGGAAATTTTCTGCTATTACTTCTGCAAATAGCCTTTTAATGTCATTTGTTTTGAGTCCTGCTCTTTCATTGAAAACTATTAATCTTACGTTGTTTCTCTTTGCATCATCTTGCAGCTGTTGAATTGGTATTTCCTGGTTCTTTGCTATTTTTAAGAGATCCTTCCTTTCGAAATCATGAGCTGCCATGCTGTCTTCCAAGTCTGAATGTGCATCTTCAGTTTTGTTCATTGATTTTGCCAGCTTTTGATGGAATTTTTATTTTCCTGGATAGCTGTTTGAATCTGTGCATTCTAATTCTTATGTTGTTCATTCTAGGATTCCATCATTTTTCAGTGCTCCTCAATTTTTATCTAAGTCTTCTTTAGGTGTACTGTACAATTCTTTCACTATTGTTGTCATTTCATTTTTTAACCTGGATTTTTCTGATCTGATTTCTCCTATGGCCTAATAGTGTTGTTTCTTTACATCAGTAGCAATCATTTCAGAAATTTCAAATATGGGATTTCCAAGGTCTTCTATGTCAATGTCTCCTGGAGTTGTTCTGGCTGGGGTGGATGTCTGAGATTGTATTTTGCTCCTTCATTTTGTCATTTTTGAAGATCTGGAGGTTCCGTGGGGCTCAGTCTCACTCCCCCAATGGTGTCAGAGTGTTGAGGAAAGGCTCTTGAAGTTCCCTTGTGCTGATCATGGCCCCCACCATGCTGTAAGGGGTGCAGGGTGAGGTCACTGACTCTCCCAAAGCTTTCTGGGGCTCATCTTGGCTCCAGCAGTGGGTGAAAGGGGCGGGGCTCAATCACTGAGGCTCCTGATGCTGTCCAGGGCTCAGCCTGACCCCACTGATGGAGTGTTGGGGGGTGCAAACACTGATGTTCCCAAAGCTCTCCAGTGTCCAGATTGTCTCCTATGCTGGTGGAGTGGGGGTGAGGTCGTGGTCACCAAGGCTTCTGAAGCAGTCCGGCACTCAGCTTGTTTCCTGTGATGTTGTACAGTTGGGCGAGGCACAGTTGTCAAATTCTTGAAAATGTCCGGAGTTCAGTGTATCTCTCATGCAGATGGGGCAGTGGTGAAGGTGGCTCACCAAGCTGTCTGGGACTCAGCACAGCTTCCACTTGGGGGCGGGGGGCTCAGGTCAGTCACCAAGGCTTCTGAAACTGTCTGGGGCTCAACTTGGCTTCATGTCAGTGGCTCAGGGTGGGGGGTGCCACACTGAGATTCTATAGGTTGTACAGGGCTAGCTTGGCTCCCATGATGCTGTATAGAGGGGCAGGGCATGGTCACTGAAGCTCTGGAAAAATTTGGAGAGCTTCATACTTTCCCAGGTGAGAAGTGGGATTTTATGGAGGAGCAAATTCTTTGAGTATAACATTTTCAGAACACTCCTGAAGGGAAAGGTGATTAGTTACCACATCTTTCTGGGTACAAGTATATTTGGTCCAAATTAAGACTGAGCCAGGTGGACTCACTAACAGCACTCCCCACAGGATGTCAGTGATCATGACAGAAAGAGGAGCATGTGACACTCCCATGAGGAGACAGTCCCCAAATCTCCACATGAAGGGTTGGGATGTACTACATCAGCTGAGCCACTCCTAGACAGACCATCTTCCCTTGGGTAGAAGTGGTCCTATGAGGTTCAGAAGGAGCTGCTTCAGTAGCATCCAGATATGGTTAACAAGATGCCCCAGGTCAATGAATACTAGGATTGGCTCACAAACAGCAGAGACAGACATCTGGCCCACACTGCTCAGTTTCTCCCAGAAAAATTACTCTATCCTTCTAATGAGCCACTTCTTCCTCTCTCTCCTTCCCTTCATTTTCACTTCCATGGTTTCCCCTCTTTCTCTTTTCCATGCACAGACTCCTACCATCACGTCATGCCAGGCAAAGCAGAAGCATCCAGCAACTTGCATACACACCAAGCACAGTGCAGCCATGGGCAGCACAGCTAACACTCCCTGAGGGGGTCCTCCTCCCCAACAGCCAGGCAGATGTCAAGGCTATTGTCTGAGTGCCACTGCTTCCCACTTATATTTCTTAAAGCAGCAAATCAGTGCTCCTAAGAGGTCTCAGGACACAGATCCTCAGTGAAATACTCTGAGATCCTGTTGAACTATACTCGATATTCTCATATTCAATGAAGTGAGACTCTATGTTGCACATCTATGGTTGTTCCATGTTCCTACAACACCTGTGGTCTACTAAGAGTTAAATGCTTCAGTAAATATGGCAGTGAGACACCTGATACTATCTAGTCAGTAAAGTGTATGTATCATCTAACTTCACATCACTAGGACATAAAACCTGACTTCTGCAATTTAAAGGAGCAGAGGTTTGTCAGGAGCACAGCTAGTGGTTCCCATACAAACTCTGCTGGCTGTACAGCAGAGCAGCATGGTAAATAAAGCTGCTCAGCTAATGTCATCCAGGAAGAAGAGAGCAAGAAAGGAGATGATGGAGACAAGAATGAACCCCTCCATGTCACACTAACAGTGGTCCACCTCCTATTAGGCCTCACTTCCCCACACCACACCCAGGGTTTCTATGATCTTATCACCTTCCAAGCACATGAGATGCCTGGAGAAAACCTCAGATCCAAATCATCACAGAGGAGACCAGGCAACAACAACACAGAGAGAAAACAGCAGGGGCCAAGCCAAACCTGCACTGAACAGAAGCCTCTGCACTCCACACAGCTTCTCTTGCTCTAACCTGTGTGCAGCCTCATCGAAACCACCATCTGCTGGCTGAGTAGAGATCTTGTGGTGCCCAGGCCATTGTGGGGACAGCTGGGAGCCAAATACAACACAAGACATGCTCTGCTCTTTAGCTCTCAGAGTCCTCCATGCCCTACTGTGGTCGTGCTCTAGGCCAAAGAGTCAAGGAGTTGAATTATGGATAACTAATCAACACTTTGACTTGACTCTACAGTTCTCTGAATTCCAAAAAACTAGGACTTTACTTTGCCTGCTGGAAATAGGGAGCCTTATACTGATCTTTAGGAAAATCCCCATATACCAATAGAATGTACAAAAGAGCTCTTTTAAATGAAAGAAAGACTCAGTCTGTGTCTCAGCGACTGACACAGCACTTAGAGTCCTATCATTCCTCTGAGAAGATCCTCCAAAAGGGGTTAACTGTGTATTATGATATTCTCAGGTTCTTCAGAAGTACACACAAGGCTCATGCCAGAGGCTAAACAATGTGGGTTGTCAGTAGAGATGACAGTAATCATGATGATGATGAGGAGGAGGAGGAGGAGGATGACAGAGATGAATATGATCAAGATGACAGAGATGATATGATCAAGACGACAGTGATGTTTATGCTGATTATGACAGGGAAAATGATGTGCACACGTAGCTAAAATGCACTGTCAGAAATTTCCAGTGCTTTTCTGACAGTAGGTGCTATTCCTGGAGAGTGGTTAGAATCAGTGCTGATTCCTAATCATATGCACAGGAAGTAAATTTCCCTGAGAGGGGTCACAGAGGATGCCCTGGATACTTTATGGGAGAGCTATGGCTTTGCCTGCAGGTTCAATTCTTTGATCCAAACTGAGGCCCAGTGACAGATATTTTATCCTGAAACTCAGTTACAAGGACTTTCCCATCTCCACCTCTCTGCAACCACAGTGCTACTTCTCCGTGCCGCCTTGAGCAGGAAAGGGAGAGCACACCTGGCACAGAATGAGACTGGTCACCCAATCAGCACCTTGTAAGATTACAGGCTGTCAGCACCGCCCTGAAGGAGGAAGGCTTTTACTTTGAGGCTCCTCCCCAGCAGGGAGCAGCAGAGTTGCAGGCAGAAGAGAGGCCAGGGATGAGTTGGGGAGCCCAGAAAGGAGGCCAGCCCTGGGAATTAACAGGTGTTGAAAGGGAAGTCCTCAGACCAGAAGTCAGCAAAGTCCCTTGGACTACTCTGACTGCCTTCTGAGGGTCAGACTTATGCATACTCTCAAGGCTGATAAGCTCCCAGGTAAGTGAGGACTTCTCATAGAGAAAAGCAGTACATTAGCCATGTCTCTAGTGCTATCTGGGTCAGCTCACAGCAGGCTGAAAATCAGTAGAGTAAACTTCCTGAAGAACATGTTTCCTAAGAAGGAGCTCAGCAAGAGAAGATGGGATTCCAAGAACATGTGTCTCTAACTCAGGACGGCTGCTAGGACTACTGGCCTCTAGAAGGGTATCATGCATCAGTGTGCAGCAGTGGCACCCAGGGTTGCATCTCCCAGAGACTCAGGCCCCCTCCTTCCTCTTACCTTCTTCAAACTGCAAGCAGATCTGCCCTCAGGTTGCAGATCCTATATTCAGGGCAATCCCTGGTGGAAGACACTCTAAAGAGTGACATGGTACCTCATCACCCTTAGGTCACAGCTCTGGTCACTGGACTGTCCTTGTTTCAGGACAGGATCCTCACTTGTAGAGGAATCTCTGACATCCACCCTCCAGAGCTGAGATTGCCAAAAAGAGTGTGGCTAGGAGCATCACAGAGGCCATGGAAGTAGAAGTATATTTCTAGGAAAGGTCTGGTTTCTGCCACTTTTAACAAGATTACATGAAAACCTGATGCAAAAAATGAAAGAAAGTTGTAAATTTCTGAAACCCATTGCTATTGTAATGTGGAAACAGGGATGTCACTAATCAGAGAAAACAACACATGTGAAATCATTCTACAAGATGCTGTGAACTCATACAATCTGTTGGTGGTTTACCCCATCAAATGTCATACATGTAATGATTGAAATAAAATCCTGATGACACATGACCAACTTCTAATGAAATGACAAGAATGGGACAAAAGTGAAGCAGAGGACTCAGGGGCAAGAAAAAGGAAGAAGATGAGGCATCCATGGTCTACCTCCTGCTGAGTCAAACATCAGCAATGGTCTCTCAGCAGGGCTCAGCCATACCCAGGTTCCTGGGAGGACAAGAGCTGTGCTAAGCTGAGCCCAGGACACCCTACAAACCTGACCTGTACTGGGACAGTGATCCCATGCTCAGCCCATGAAAGATGGCTATGATCAGGCACTCAGAGGCCAGGGGAAAAGAAACTGGAGGAAGTTAAAGTACAGCTCTTCCTCCTCCCTCATGACAAGGACCCTGCCAGCTGGTAAATATGTTCCCATTGTCTTCAATCATGAGCCCCATGGGAGCAGTGAATTTGCATAATCATCAAACACTTGCTGCCCCAAAGATTTCAGACTAATAAGAGAGGACTGGGAGAGGCCAACTGTGCTGTGCATCTCAGCAGGCAGAGCTCTGGACATCACCAACATGGCCTGGACACACTGCCTGCTCATTCTCCTCTGCACAGGTGACCTGCCCATCTCTGTGCCTTGATGCAGCTCCCACTTGACAAAGATTGGATTCTGTCCCAGATCCTGAGCTGGGCCTACGTCTAGTGTCTGGCAGGGCCACTGGGCATAGGTCCTTCATCCTCAGGCCCTTCTCCCCTCCTCTCTTGCAGGTTCCACAGCCTCCGCCATCCTGACACAGCCGCCCTCAGTGTCAGTGACCCCAGGACAGACAGCCACAATCACCTGCTCTGGAGATAATCTCTCTGAGAATTATGCTAACTGGTACCAGCAGAAGCCAGGCCAGGCCCCCGCACTGGTCATCTATGAGGATAGTAAACGGCCCTCAGGCATCCCTGACAGATTTTCTGGCTCCAACTCAGGAAGCACGACCACCTTGACCATCAGTGGGGCCCAGCCTGAGGATGAGGCTGACTATTACTGTCAAAGTTATGACAGCAGTGCTGTTGCTCACAGTGACACAGACAGATGGGAGAGTAAGACAAAAACCTGTCACCAGCCTTGATCTACAGCCCCTCCCTGCCATCCTCACAATGGCAGAAGTTACCCTGTCATAGGAGGTAGAAGTTTCTAGTCTTGTTCCTGCCCTCACATCCCTGAGAGATATGTACCAGATTCAGGAACCTCTGCAGCTGCAGCTCACTTGATTTTCACCTGAACAGAACATTGTATTGACTTGAACTGGCAGCTCCTAAGACCACAGAAAGCCTAATGCACAAGCATCACTGAGCCTATGATTGTGAAGAGGAGTTTCTCTGGAACAGCACCTTGCCTGTCTCAGGAGAAGGCAGTCAGTGGATGGTTACAGAGTTGAGGATCTCACTGCAAGGTTCACGGCAGTCTTTCACAAAGAAAGTGCCTGGAATTGGACCTGGTTGGTGATGTAATACTGTAGTTTTAAGGAAAAAACAGAGCCCATGGTATCAAAGTGTTTCAGATTCAAAACGTTTTTTAAGCTTCATACTCTCCCAGGTAAAAGCTGGGATTTTATGGGGGTAGAAGATTCCTTGAATGATTGAAGATTTTCAGAAAAGTGCTGAGGGAAAAAGTGACCAGTTACCTCATCTTTCTGAGCACGAGTGTTTTGGGTCCAAAGTGGGGCAGAGCCAAGTGGACTCCCTAGCAGCACTCCCCACAGGATGGCAGTGACCATGACAGAAAGAGGAGCATGTGACATTCCCATGAGGAGACAGCCACCATATCTCCACAGAGGGCCTGAGATGTGTTAGGGCAGCTGAGCCACTCCTAGACAGACCACCTTCCCTTGGGTAGAAATGGTCCTATGAGGGTCCCCAGGGAGGTGCTCAGGTGGCATCCAGATAGGGTTAACAGGATGCCCCAGGTTGATGACTACTTGGCTTGGCTGAGGAACAGCAGGGATGGAAATCCATCCCACACTGCTCAGTTTCTCCCAGCAGCTTATTCCCTCCTTCTGCTGGGCCCCTCCTCCTCTCCCTCTCCTTCCCTGCACTCTCCCTCCCATGGTTTCCCCTCTTTCACGTTTGCACACATAGATTCCTACCATTGCATAATGCCAAGCAAATCAGAAGCAGCCAGTAACTTGCATACCCACCAGTGCAGGGCTGCCATGGGGCAGGACAGCAAACACCCCCTGAGGTGTTCTTCCTCCCCCACAGCCAGGTAGATGTCAGAGTGGTTGTTTGAATCCCTTTAGTTCCCACTTATATTCCTCAAAGCAGCACATCACTACTTGTAAGAAGTCCGGGAACCACAGAGATACTGACACTCTGAGATCCTCTGGAACTATACTCCATGCTCTCCTATATTTTATGAAAGGAAATGCAGTGTCCCATAACTATTTAAGGAGGGGAATCTCACTGGGGGAAAAGTTGCCAGTGGTTCCAATGCAAACTCCACTGGTGGGGTCTGGGAATTTAGCTCAGCGGTACAGCGCCTGCCTGGCAAGTGCAAGGTCGTGAGTTCAATTCCTGGTACTGGAAAAAAAGCAAGCAAACAAACAAACAAACAAAAACTCCACTGGCTCCACCACAGAGCCACATGGTAAAAGAAAGCTGCTCAACCAATGTTAGCTGGAAATCAGAGAATGAGAAGAGAGATGATGGAGGCAAGAATGAACGCCTCCCAGCCGCACTAAGTGATCCACCTCCTATCAGGCCTCACCTCTCAGCACCACCCCCAGCCACTGAACTCACAAATGCATGAGTCTACTGATGAGCACAGCATTCCCACGATCTAATCACCTTCCAAGTACATGCGATGCCTGGGGGAAGCCCCATATCCAAACCATAACAGAGGAGATCAGGCAACAACACAGAGGAAGCAGCAGGAGCTAGGCCAGCCCTGCACTGCACAAAAGCCTCCCCACTCTCCACAGGGTCTCCTGCTCTTACCCGTGCACAGCCGCATAGATACCACCACCTGCTGGCTGAGTAGGGCCCCTAGTGCTGACCAGGCCATTGTGAATGTGACTGTGAGCCAAGTAGAACACAAGACATGCTCTGCACTTTAGTGCTCAGAGTCCTCCATGCCTCAGTGTGGTCGTGCTCTAGACCAAAGAGCCAAGGAGTGGAATTCTGGATAACTGATCAACTGCTTCACTTGACTCTACTGTTCTGATTTCCAAGATAACTGTTGTGAAATGGGGAGGCTTACACTGGTCTTAAGGAAAATTCCCAAATACAGATACAAAAGAGGACTTTTCAATTAAGGGAAGACTCGGTCTGTATCTAAATGACTGACACAGCACTTGGAGTGCTGTCCTTTTTAGAAAAGGTCCTCCAAGAAGTCTAAAGAAACAATGTGTTGTCTGTGGTGGGAACAGGTTTTACTAGCATTTAACAAGAGGCAATTCACAGTTTAACTGAAATTGTACAGTGGGCTGATACAGATTTTCCACAGGGACTGCAAATGTAGTTAATGAGGTAAAACAATTTCAATAGAGTACTGATAATAAGGAAGATGACAGTTATGGTAGTAGTGGTAATGGTGTGGATGATGACGTAAACACACAGCTTAAATATGGTGTAAGAAAGTGCTCCCATGTTATTACAGCTGTTCTTATCAAGAAGTTGTTAGTATCAGTCTCTACTAATATGCACAGGTTGTAAATATCCGTGAAGGCATCACGGAGGTTTCTCTGGACCTTGACACTTTGCAGAAGGGCTACAGCCTTTTCTGCACTCTTGATTTTTTCATCAAAACACAGAGCCTGGGCAGATATTCAATTCTGAGACACATTGACAGAAACTGTACCTGTTCTCCTCTCTGTTCTACAGCAGGCAGTGCAGGGTGGACGAAGCTGCACAGAGTGAGACTGGACTTCTTGTCCATGTTACCTCAGTAACAGGATCTTTGGTCACCTGGAGAAGGGAGGCTCTTACTTTGAAGACCTTCCACCAGCATGAGGCAGCAAAACTGTAACCCGGAGCAGCTCAGCTACAGAATTTTTGTAAAACACTTGGTCAAACATCATAGCTGTGAAACTAATATTCTTTTCCTTCGATGTCAAATCTGTTCTTAAAAACATAAGCTAGTTTTGCCAATGTGGCTACAAACAAGAAAATAAAAATGATAATTTCCTAAACAATTCAGTGATTGGAAGATTTTTAGGCAAGCTTTGGACATTTTGAATATGTAAGTCTACCTTATCAATCGTAAGCTTAATAAAATAAATTGAAGTCAATTTCTGAAAAAACTTAATGTCCAAACTGAGGTGTGATATAAGTGTACAACACATATCATATTTTACAGACATAACATGAGAAATGGTTATAAAACACATGAGAAGTTTCAGTCAGTTCGTTATAGAACTATTTCTGATACCTGGAACAGGAAGTCCTGTATCCTCTCAGAGGACACAACTATGAGCCCAGAGGGAGATGTTGGCATGAAAAAAAAAATAGAGCTATGAGGTGTGGATCACCTATCCTTGCAGGTGACTGAGCCTCAGATCAGCTCCTCCTCCATCCTAGAAACACAGCTTGGGGCTGGGGATTTAGCTCAGCGGCAAAAGCGCCTGCCTGGCAAGCGCAAGGTCGTGAGTTCGGTTCCCGGTACCGGAGAAAAACCAAAAAAAAAAAAAAAAGAAACACAGCTTTCATTCTACAGTGATTCCTGATGGACCAGCCCAACCTCATGACAGAGAGTCTTACAGTTCTGGTAGCATGCTCACCTGATCATAGGGTTTTGTTCAAGTGGGAGCATCCTACTGTCTTACCCCACTGGAGGTCAAGAGTGAACGGTATCCTACAAATGCAGCCAGGAATACACCACAAATAAAGGATTCTTTTTTCTCTCATCTTTTTTACCTTTCCCTTCCTTCCTTTGCATCTCCCCTGCCTCTTGTTCTCATCCCGATTTGAACATTCTTCTCTTATTTCAAAATATATTTTGGTCCTTATTTGCACTTTTAGTTTCACACACCAGAGAAACAATGCGGTATTCATACATTGTGTCTAATTTATTTCACTTAAGAGTGTGGACTCAAGGTGCATCCATTTTTCTGGAGTGTATCTTCCTTTATGGCAGAGTAGTACTCCACTGTTTAAAAAAACTACATCCAGCTGATAGGCACTTGTGTGTTTCCAAGATTTGGCTGTTTCAAACTGTGCTACGATAAACATAGATGTGCATATGTCACTCTGTATGCTACTTTTAATTCTTTTGGGAAGATATCTAGGAGGGGAATGCCTGGGTCAAATGGAACATTAGTCTTAGTTTTTCTGAGGAATCTCCATACTGATTTCTATAGAAGTTGCACCAGTCTACAGTCTCACCAACAGTGAAGAACGGTCCCTTTTTCCCCACAGCACCACCAGCATTTGCTGTCGCTTGATTTCTTGAGAATAGCAGCACCCCTTTCTGGGGGTGAGATGGAATTTCAGTGTTGTTTTAATTTGCATCTCATAAAGAGATTCTGAAGTGCTACTCACAACCACTTGACCATTAAAGATGAGAGTCTTTAATCACTTAATTTTAAATGATTTTGCAGTCTTAAAAGATAAATGATTATGGTTGTAAGGTTACATTAGGGAAATAAGAGCGGGAGTGATTTTATCAGTGGCAGAGGTTTTGCCCTAAACAGGGAGAATCACAGGGACAGTGAGAACTTAGTAATGCTTCTATGGAGCGGGAGGGGTGGCTGGATGAGGAACAGGATGGAGATGAGGTCTGTGTGTTTCAACATCTGATGAGCACACCGAGCATGCAGCTCATGCAGGAGAAGATTTCATGGAAGAGACTTGGCAAACAAATGCTTCTCTGCCTAGATGAAATTCTAGATAGAATCACGGGATGATTGTGCTGTGACATATATAGGCATTTCAAAGGACAGTTTTAGTTTTCTGCTGCCTGGACTTACTCAGCCAGGGTAAATAGAGATCCCAGTTGTGCTAACATTTTGTCTTTGTCTGGTACACAATCCCAGGAAGAACCAGGTTGACCCCCTTAGAGCTGATGTCCTACCAATCATTGGCTTCACAAAAAGTTGAATTTCCTGAAAGTAAATAAAATAAGATTTCATCACAACATATGGCTTTCTCACAGAGATCTGCATCCAAATTCTGAGAGATGCCACTAGAAGAGGTCTGGGCAACCTACAAATGGCTAACTTTGTACACAGTTTTCCAGGACAGGGTTTAATGAACAGGGCAAATTCCTGGAGAAGGAGCACATCACTATCTGGTTAAACAAGAAAAGCCAGAGACTTAGCAGATGAAATGCATTCAACTAGTTGAACAGGCAAACAGTGCAGCGTTTTCCAGAAAATGCACAACCTGTGTGTGTTGCTTAAAGAGACAGAGAAGATGGTGCAAGGGCCTCCTACCTAGCGGGTGTTTCCTATCACAGGAAACAGTGAGCTCTTCTCTTAAAAGCTCTGGATTTTAAGGGACAAAATTCTTGGATTTAAAAGCAAACTAAGTTTTCACTTTCTTGCTAATGCTTTGGCTTCCCAGATCCTCCCTGGATGAAGATGGCGGCCCAGCTATAAATGGTCAGATAGCTCCCATCTGCTTCCATCAACCCTACTTCAACCATCCCCTGCAACAGGCAGGGGAAAGAAAAAAGCAACTTCAATCATTGGAGAAAAAATGATACAAAAGGAAATCCTGATTGTTTTCCTGGCTGCCTAGGGAAGAATTCAGTGAGTATCAAACTCAGTGAGTCTCATTCTCCTGAAGCCCTTCCAGAATATGTGTAGGAGAAAATAACAAACTGTTCTTTCCCTTTCCACAAACCTGGGACAGGTAAGGCTTGTTCTCTGATCTTTTGCTCTATGAACCCTAGGCAGCCAGAGAAGTGGGAGTATTTGTGAGGCAAGGATGAAAGTACCCTAAAGATGAGCCTACCTTATGTTCCAGGAGCCAGTCTATATTTGAATTTTCAAGAGAAAATGTCTTATCCCTGTAGAGAGCAAGAAAGGAAGAGGGAGCTTCCAGCTCATGTAAGCAGGACATATTATAGCTCATCCAGTGGGAAGGAAAAGTGTTCATCTCAATCCTGACCCAGAGTGACTACAGCACAGCTGTGCAGACTCACCTGAGATGGCTGTGGCTACCTGTGAGCCTTGTTCTGTCCTTCTGAGAGGAAAAAGAAAAATAACTTCCCCAAGACTTCAACAAAACTGCATCATATCCTACATTTTCCTTCACCTTGCTGGGCCAGATGGTTTTAGAATTTTAAGACACTTAGAAGAGGTCTAAATGTGAAGAGATGACTTTATTTAAAAGGAGACAAGGAAACTTCCTATAGCTCCACTCCTGCTTACATTAGCACTGCTCATGAGTATGAGAGACACAAGAATTAAAAGCGTGCTAGGCTCACAAAAGCATGAAAACCACACTCACGTTATTATATTTATACCTTAGTTAGCCAGCTAAGGGAACACTAAGATACGTACACTATTTTTAGGGGGAAATTCCTAACTTGAAAACTGTACCTTAAGGTTGGTTTCAGATTAAAAGACCTGGTAAAGGTCACTCAAGTTGATTGAAATCTGTACTATTTCAACTCAGAGATTCTGAACAGCCACCCTTTCAGATGCCTGAGCGACCCAAGGATGGGGTTCAGTGGCACCTCCACCAGCAGTCAGAAGAACTGACAGGCAGCAGCTGTCTCCAGGATTTTCCCATATCCCCTCTCTGATTCCAGGTGAGTTTCCTTACATAGTCAGGGTAATTACTTTAGTTTGAATCTTCCAGAACCTGTTCTTTCCTTCTCTCCATGGGGCCTTAAAAACATTTAACAGCTACCCAGCCCTTACTTTTTTTGGCCAATCTTTGGGACATTATGATTTGCTACCCATGTGGAACTCTAGATAGGCGATCTAGGACTAGAGTCCCAGGCAGAAGCATAAAACTATCTAGCTGCATGGTGGGTTCCAGGTAGAGGGAAGGGAATAGGAGCCACTCCCTGAATGTCTTCATCCCAGGTATCACAGAGTGGAGCCTAGTAGCAGGTCTGAGCCACCTCTCTCATGCCTGACATAGCTCAGCCATACCTCCTAGAAGCCTCTACAAAGTGTATATGCTAAACTTCTCCCAGCCCACCTGGATTGCCAGGAAATTTCCCAGACTGCACATCGTTCCTGCCCCTGATTATCATGTGAAAAAAAAAACCTTTTCTGTCTGAACTAAAGTAGTTCTAATCCAGGACTCTATTCAGATTCTCACTGTCCTTTCAGAACCTCACACACCACATTCCTCTTATCAGGAGACGCGGCTCCCTCCACACACTCCTGCCCTGTGCTCCTTCAGTCCACCCCCAAGGCAGCTCCAGAGGAACCACGTCAGGAAGGTCACTGACTTCTGATAACAGAATCACAGCAGGCCACTGTCTGACCTTCCTACTAATTATCTGCATATGAACTGGAGTAGTGAGGTTCCTCCCTATGATTTCCTACTAACTAATATATTTTACCCACGACCTCACTAATCAAGCAGAAATGTTTTTTCACTGCAAAGACGTATGTGGCTGCTTGAGTCAAAAACACGTGAAGAACAGTGAACAAATTCAGCATAAACATCAGCTTTGTCCTCTTTCCTGACTTCCCCTTAAATTTGTCAGTCAGTTCTTGTGACATTTAGATGCTTTAACAGGTGTGAAGTAAAAAGAATGGAGGAATCTCATGCATCAATGTTCAAATTGGTCCGTATTTCAGTTTTCATTTTGCGCATTCATTGTAAACTTCTGGTGGGTGACGAGGAGGAATCAGCCAACACTAACTGGGTAACAAAGGGCCTTCAGCACGTAGGAGATTTGGGAAGATAGAGTCAAGTGTGGCAGGAGGAGGCATTCAAGATGACCTCAGAGGTTCTTATCTGAGGCTGGGGTGCAGCTAGAGCCTGTTAGGAATTCCTGCAGGATTTCTTCTGGGGCTACTGACAAGTCCCTAGGGTTTGATTCCTGTTTTCCTGAAAGCCACTCTTCATCAAAAATACCAGGTTTTTGTTGCTTATACTTCTTTTGTGTTGCCTAAAGACTTCAAGATGGCTGCTTCAGTTCTAGCTACCACACCCGTATTCAAGAAGAAAAGTGGTTCACAGGTCTGCTCTGCTTCCTTGCCTCACAAGAGCAACATTTCCCCAAGAGGAACCCAGCCAACAGACTGCTGTGTCCATTGGAACAGCACTAGGCTACATGGTCACTCTGAAATGGGGGAAATGTTGAAAATGGGTCTAGATTTAAGAAAGCACGGGGCATCATGCAAAAATAGAACATGCTAGGGTTCCCCTGTTTCCCATCAACTCATTGTGAGTACTGAACAACCCCATAGAAGGGATGGGGAACTCCTGAGACCAAAGGCTGTGTCTTGGTCATGCTGAATTCCCAGAATAGAATTTTGGTCAGACAATACTAGATCTGCATAAATATGTTGAAAAGATGTTCTGGTGTCTCTGTCTTTGGTCCAGTAGCCACCACCATCCACATGCATAGTCTCTAAGTATATACACAGTCGCTGAGCCCTGTGTCTGCCAATGGGAAGCAATAGTACCATCCTCATGACCACCCACATCCCAGAATTAAGTGCAGAGATGTGTCAAATGAGCCCTGACCTTCTCCTCCTCTAAATTAAGCTGTTCACATTTTCATGGTAATCTGAGTCCCTTGTTCCTGGTCTTGAGGGACACAAGTGCCACACAGAGAAGAGAAATCTCTACCCTGGGGCCAGCAGACCATACATCATCCAATCACAGATGTGAACAGCAGATCCTGAATGTACACCTGGACCAAGGAAAGCCCAGGTTCACCATCAGCCTTGCGCATTGTCCAGCAGGAGGCAGCAAAGAGTCACTTGGCAACACCACCTGGGCCAGGCACCACATCTGCTCTTTGTCTGAAAGCTCCCTCAGCGTAACTTCCACCTGGTCTATGCCAGTTTCTGTCCTGCGAGTAGCTGCCACAATTTCTCTCTGACTTGATGAGGCATAAAATATTTGCTCATTGATCTTGTCCTGGCTCAACTCAGGTTTTTATCAATTGATACAATTCCTCTGTCAAGTGAAGACAACTTAACTATAATACGCACCATTCTATGAAGGATTCCTGGATTTTATACCCCACTGACACTTTCTTATAAATGTTTCTGTCAGCAGTTGTCCTGACCCTGGGTTTCTGTACATACTGAATACACTAAGACACAGCACCCAGGACCTACCCCAAGAGCTCACAACCAAATCAGAGACTTCTAGCACTTACTAGCAATTTAGGAAATTCATTTTCAGCACTATGAATTGAATTCATGGGCTTCATACTTAAATCCAGTGTTTCTATTTATTTTTTATTTCATTTTATTTTAATTTATTTTGGGGACAGGGTCTGCCCTGGGCTCAGTGACTGAACCTCTAAAATGGAGCTAAGACTCACCTGACACCTGGACTCTGTTAGACAGCATTTATGCACAGGATTCCCCTACTGACTCAGACCAAAACACCTACTTCCCAGCCAGGATTAAATTCAGGAAAGTGCTGGACTTGGTCAAAGTTGGATGTGTGTCTCCAGTCCACCTGCTAGATAGCACCAGGACAGGGCTACACACAGGCACAACTTCAGGCATCTGGGGAAACACCACCTCCATGTCTGATCTCTGTGTGGCCAGAAGGTTGAGCTGCACTGCCAGGACACAGTACAGGGTGGATGACTTGGACCTACATATGCACTGACATGTGAAGGAGCATCCCCTGGACTGAGGGTGGTCTGCAGGGGCCCCTTACTCTCTCTGTGTACCTGAGCCTGAGCCCTGCTCTGGACACCAGAAATCTCCTCCAACACCTGCACTGACCTGGGCTTATTTGCATAATGGGC
>NW_004955455.1:7110548-7143670 GCF_000276665.1 Chinchilla lanigera
GATGACCTGCGAGGGAAACAACATTGGCAATTATTATGTGCAGTGGTACCAGCAGAAGCCAGGCCAGGCCCCCATCCTGGTCATATATAATAGTAACAGCAGGCCCTCTGGGATTCCTGACCGGTTCTCCGGTGCCAAATCTGGGAACACGGCCACTCTGACGATCACTGGTGCCCAGGCTGAGGACGAGGCTGACTATTACTGTCAGGTGTGGGATAGCAGTAGTAAAGCTCACGGTGACACAGGCAAATGGGGAAGCGAGACAAAAACTCACCACCAGCCTGGTTCCCACGCCCCCTCCCAGCCCTGGCAACACACACAGGACAGAGGCTGCCACACAGAGATCAAGTTTCTAGTCTGTCCTTCTGGGACATCAGATTTCTGAGATATGGGGGCAGGGCAGGTTCCTGGATCTCCCCAAGTGCAGCTGATTCCATTGTTTCCGAGACTGGACATTTTGATCAAGTCGAACTCCCAGTTCCCTGTGCCCAGAAACTGTCAGCTCAGCATGTTGTGTACAAGTACAAAGGGGGAATAACTCACCTGACATCATGTTAGTGTCTCAGTAGGGAGATCTTTGCAAAATATTATGTTTTGGGATGAGGATATGAGCAGGTCACCACAGGTTTTGCAAGACAGGAAGATTTCAGTCACAACAGTGACATCATAACGTGAGGTCAGAGGATACAAGGAGAAAGTTTTGAAGCGCTGATTTATTTGACAACCAAGTAATTTCCACCAGTGAAAACTGTGTGCTCGATGCAAGCAAGTGCTTGTGTGGAGAGTAACTGTTCATAAAAACTCGGAAGCAAAAAATGTGACATTTGCTGTTGACATCCGCACCCTCCAGGGCATCAGCGTTCACGATCTAATAGTGAAGGGGACACAAGTGGTTTCAGTCCTTAGCACAAAAATACTCACTGCAGGATGGCAGTGAGCACAAGAGAGGGAGGGGTGTGTGTGTGTGTGTGTATGTATGATATTTACTGAGGGAAACAGACCCACGTCTCCACTGTGTCTGAGAGCTGCTGCATCAGTTCAGTCATAAAACACCCAGTTCCCCTCATACTCACGTGACCGTGTGTGAGAGTCCCCAGAAATGACTGCTTAGGTGGGGTACAGATGGGGACAATTGCTCACCCAGGTCCAAGTCATCCTGGGCTGGGCCAAGGTCAACAAGGAGGTCGGCCTGGCCTCCCGTCCCTATTCCAGCAGCATCCTAGGCGCCTCCATCCATCTGCAAGGTCCCTTTCTCTCCCATGGCACTCACCGCCTCCTTTACCTCCGTGATGTCCACTCCCTCTGGCCCTGCCCCACGGCCTCCCTTCTGTATACCCAGGCCCTTTTCCCTGTCCATGTCATTTCCTGCAGAGGAGGTCAGATATGACCAGAAGTTTCTATCCCTACCCAGCTGCAGGCCAGCAATAGGGGCACCGTAGTAAACACCCCTTGAGCAATCAGCCTCCTCCACAGCAAGGTAGATGCCAGGGGATTGATCTGGGTTCCCTAGGGACTTGCTCACTAGCTCCAGAGTAATTCCTAAGAGGCTGCAGCTCCACGACAGCCTCACATAAGAACCTCTTGGGTACCTGCAAGTGTTATCTTGGATGCCTCCTCCTGCCACACTTGACTCCATTTGCCCAAATCTCCTATGTGCTAAAGGTCATTTGTTACCTAATTAGTGTTGGCTGGTTCCTCCTCATTACTCACCAGAAGTTTACAATGAATGCACAAAATGAAAATTAAAGTACATACGAATTTGAACATTGATGTGTGAGTTTTATCCATTTTTTTTTACTATATACTTGTTAAAGCATCTGAATTTCACCCGAACTGACTGACAAATTTAAAATGAAGTCAGGAAAGAGGACAAAGCTGATATTTGTGCTGAATTTCTGCTGAATTTGTTCATTGTTCTTCACGTAGAATGTGGATCATCCCACTTTTTGTTATGTTCACAATGAAGGTGTGTTCTCTGCAAGGTCAGAGAGGGCCTAGGGTCCAACTGGACCTCCCAGAACATGCGCTGCAGACATTAACTCCTTAATCACAAGCCGTGAGGCTGCAGGAAAAGAATGGAGGAGGTCTATTGGTCCATCTGGAGGGAACTTTGATGCTGCAGCGGAGACCTGAGTGACTCACCATGGCCTCCCACTTTTCCTATACACTGGGCTCCTCTGGCCTCTCTGGAGCCACCTAGAGCTGCAACAACTTAGTATTCATCACTAACCCCAGAGCCTCATCCTTCCCAGGATGATGAGAGAGGACAGGGAATCCTGCCAGGCTGTGGGCATAGGAGGCAGAACTCTGGTTCATCTCCACCATGACCTGAACATCTCTCCTTTCCCTTCTTCAAAGTCTGCACACATGTCCCTCCGAGGCACTACCCTCAGGCTCACCTCTCACAGAACACTATTGTGCTCTGACTCTGAGCTCAACCCAGGGGGTGCTGCTCAATTGGATCCCTGAGACTGAACCCTATAGTCTTCTAAACCTGCGTGCCTGAAGGTCTTCAAAGACTCTGCAGTACACAGTAGAGATGGCCAGGAGTCATCTAACACCCACTGCTCAGAACAGGAGAGCAGATAACAATGAAGAGACAAGCAGCAGGAGTCACGCTATCCTTGCACTGCACAGAACAGTTGGCATGGAGCACAGCCCTCTGTCCTTGGTGGTTCCAGGCTCACAGTTCACTCCTGCCTGGTCCCTGCTCTGCTGTTACGCAGCTCTGCCCTCAGGCTGAAGCTCCTGTGCTCAAGTACAGTCTCAGCTGAGAGAGGGGGTGCTAGAGTCCTTGTTTTAAATCCATCATCCCATGGCCTCTCATTGAGCTTTTGAAGCCAGGACACTGGTGTCTCCTCAAGGCTCTGGAAAATTCTCTTTCCTTTGCCAAAACCAAATGACTCCAGTTGTGACTCTGATAAGTTCCCTGCTAGAGCTATGTTAATTCTATGAAGAATAGATTTTGAAACACACAAATCACTGTAGCCACAAATAACAATGTAAAAGAGACAGGCTGCTTAAAATGGCTTATTAGAAGCAGGCCACATTTGCCTGCTTCTCCACAGGTCAGAATAAAAACAACTAGAAAGCAACTGTCAGATGGACAGAAATTTCAGCCTGAGGCACCACCAGTCAAATACAATAGACTTGGTCTTCAAATAATATAGGAAGATTGGAAGGCCTCCCGGCCCTGGGCATTAGGTGTGTCCTATGGCTGTGCCAGGTGAGGCGGCCACAGGATTCCAGTCTGGTGTAGCTCCAGCCCCAGAGGTTCTAAGGTTATCTTCCTGTCCTTCTGACCCAGATACAGTGGCCCTGAATTTAGTCACCTCTTAGTTCTGCAGTAGCTGAAGAGTGCCAGGCTTATGGAACACTGGGAGACTGGCCCACATTTGCTGACCAGACTTCCTGTGCAAGAACATTTCCAATAAAGCTAGAAAGTAATGACTAGAACAGGCGCCTCTTTCCTCAGTGTGCAGATACCAACACATGTCCTGGAGGATCTGGGACCATGAAGGAATCAGGACAGCACTAAGGGAACAGAATGGGGTGCTAGTGAGCAACACTAAAGATAGCAAATGTTAACTGCCTTACAAAGAGTTGAAAGTCACAGTTTTAAGGAAATGCAATGAACTCCAACAAATACACAGGAACAATTCAATGAAATGGGAATGACAATAAGTGATTCAAATGAGAAATGGAAAATAGATATTAAAATTAAAATAATAATTAAAAAATCAAATGCAAATACTGAAGCAGAAAAAATTAATGACATAAAAATACAGTAGAAAACATCCACAGCAAAATTTATTGGGCACAAGAATGAACCTACCGTTCAAAAATGAAGGTAAAATCAGACTTTTCAATCGTGAATAATTTACAAATGCGATCACTCACAGATTCACAGTACACGTAGAGGATACTTACTTCACATATTGCAAACGATTTCTCACAGTCCTTTAGTTTTCATTTGTTGCTCACTAGGACACTCTATGTCTCAAATATTCTAGATTTCTGATCCCCTGCACAGCCCAGCTTGTCATAGCTCCTGAAGTATGGGGCTCCATGGAAGCATAAAATCCAAAACAGAGAAACCCACTGTAGCGGACAAATGGGATGTGCCTAGATTCACTCTTCAGGTCTGACTCACGCACCATGAAAGTAGATGTCCTGGACATTAACAGATATAGCCTTACTGGAAAGTGCTGTTGGTATAGAAAATTGCCCCCCAGGATCACTTCTGTTCTCAGAGAGACTCTGTGTGATGACTGGTTGAGGCCAAGAATCTAAAATCCTGCCTCAATTTTGGATGTCTTTCTTGAAGCACTTTGAGTTCCAGAGTTCCCTACAGGAATGCTGAGTCTTCAAAAGCCACCTCACTGGGGCCACTCTCCCCTTCTTCCCAGAGCTCTCTTCTCATCTTTCCAAGACAGTCTGTGCATCAATTCTCCATCTCAGAGTCTGTGCCCAGGAAGACCAACCTGCAAAGGCCAGCTATACCCAGAAAGGAACATGGAACTTGGAGGGAACTCTAAACCCAGAAAGCACCATTTCCTCATAAATTCACAGTGTACATGTTCAAATGCCACCGGCAAGACTGGCTGTTCCTTGCATTCCTATGAAATGAAAATAAAGCCTACTCTGTTAGATATTCTGTGCTATAAATGTTAGTTAGAGATTCAGCTGTGTCATAGAGGTAAATCCAGGGACAGGTGGACCAGGTGTCTCATATCCACACAACTAGCCAGCTTATAAAACCAATAGATATAGGAAGAAGAATGTAATATATTTTACTTACACCCTTCATGACTTTCCCATGATATCATCTTTTTACCCTCTAAGGAGAAATAAGCTGATCAGTTCTGAAAAGTAGAGTTTAGCATATCAAAGTTATCACTAAAAAAACCTTGTTCACATGAAACCATTCTCATTTCCTTGACCAACAAATCTTCAAATAAACTAATAAAGAGTAATAATAACCATACTCCACCTAATATAGAACTATCTCACAACAAAGAACATGCCAACACTTTCCCAACAGCAGGCCACTAGACACATTTTTTTCTTCCAGTATATCTTTTTATCTCACTTAGATATCCTGTACTTCATACACAGATATACAGATAAAAAGTTAAATATTGTTAACTTGACATATCATATGTTAATGGCACACTAATAAAACATAGAGAAAACAAAAAGTTTTGATAAGACATATTCAAATAAGTGCATGTAAATGTTTTACTCATACAATTTATTTCAATGACCAAAGAAACTTACTTTCTTCCCTACTCATCCCAAATTCCCTATGTTAATTATGAATGCACTAGTTAGTGTGGATCCCTCAGTTAGTCACCCCATTTGAAATGGCCCAAAACATCCTTCCAGGAGGGATTTATTGATGACTGTGTTGGTTTTCCAACTTTAATGCAGATAAGCAAATACTAGAGAATACCCTGCATTCCATACATAGTTCTCATTACCCTAGTTCTGAAGTGACCATTCATTTCCTCTTGACAATGAAGATCAATCACCATCCAATATTCCTTACTTTACTTGATGATTTCTTATCCTAAAGGCAATAAACGGGCCATGGAACCAGTGCCATCATTTCAGTGTATCTAGTGCTGACCTTCCTGGGGAAGCATTGTCCTTTTGAATTGAGACTTCTACACCAGACCAGCAAATCACAGGTCACAGAGAGGGGAAGCTGATGTTGTACATATGGATCACTAAGGGTGATCCACTCACGTTCCCACACCTTGGTTCCTGAACAAAGAATCTTGGCTAAGGACATCTTGACTATGGGACACCATGTATGGGATGCTGACTAAGGGCCTTTTGAGCATCCTGTAGGACTTTGTTCAGCCCTGTGAGCTATGGCCACTCAGCTGGCTTTGTTGCTGAGCCCTGAAAGGTATTTCCAACTTTCTTAAAATCAGGAGAATCTGGACGAAGGTAACACTCATTAGCATGGAAAATAGCAAGAATACGATCCCATTTTGCTAATTGTTCCTGGTTGTAAAATTAGTCTTTTGCTCAGAAGCCTCGTGTGAAACACCACAACAGAGTTAAGATGCTCAGCAAACCTGGTGTTAAAAATTTTGGCAGAAGTATTACAGGCAAATAAAACAATGCCTTTTTTAGAGTAAGAAAAATAAGAACAAAGAGCCACTGTGCCAGAATGGAAGATGTCTAATGCATCAATCTGTTCTAAGGACCCTAATGCAGACTGTAGGGGACAGAATCATATAGGGAACAGGGGGAACTTTTCTGCTGTTGACACACTGAGCAGAGGCAAAGCCAGGTCACCTTAGTAAATTTCAATCCATGTTGATAATCCCATGAATACTCTCCATTCCTGCCCTCTAGACACTGTGTTCATCAGCCCTTTGTGCAATGACACAGGAGGTGCGGAGAAGATGCTGACTGACACCCATGGAACGAGGCATCGTACACCTGATCATCAAGCCCTTTTCCTCCTGAGCTTACCCTTGTGAGCATGTGCACAGGACACGAATATGTTCATGATCTGTGCAAATACAAAGGGAATTTGTTAAAATTTTCTTGTGTGCATTTAAAAAATGACAATTGTAATACCTTAAAATCAGGACCATGTTACTAAGAATGTGCATTTAATTTTTTTAGAGATCTGAGGTTGTAATGTGGAACAGGCTTTGATTCTTGCACCAACAAACACGCCATAAATTAGCTTTAGAAATGTGGTTGGAAAGAGCAAAAGAGCAATGATATTTTTACACTTACATCAGATTTTGGGAATTTCCTAAGTATGTTAGGGCAATGTAGGTATTTCAAGCTACTCTATCAATTGTAAACTTAATGAAATGTAAACACAGATCAAATATTTTTGAAAAAACGTTAGTATCCAAATTCTATGTGCTGTAAATATATTCTACATATTATATTTAAAAGAACTAGAATGAGGGGAGGGCATAAGTTGTATCATAAATAACATTTCAGAGGCCAGGGAAATAGCTCAGTGGCACAGCACCTGCTTCTTAAGCACAAAGTCTTGAGTTCAATTCTCTGTACCAAAAAAAAAAGTTTTCACACATTCTTATGGAAATACTACTTTTGATATATATGTTTATGTCATATACATTATTGAAATAATTATGCCTGTGTCTCTTTATTTTTCATGTAGTTACTAAACATTAAAATGTATATGAGGTTTTCACTGTTTGGGGCTTTCTTTTGTTTTGAAAGAGGGTTTCATTATGTTGTCCAAGTCAGACCTGAACTCACCATGTAAACCAAGCTGGCCTTGAATTCACAGCAATCCACCCACCTCAACTTCCCATAGGTGGGGATTATAGGCACAGCTGGTCATCACCGTATTTTTATTGGACAAGCTTGGAGTAGGCCACTCAAATGACAGGTATTTTGGAAGCATTTGGTCCAGAAAGCCCCCATCTCCACCCACAGGACACAAGTGTGAACCCAAAGAGAGGTGGGTGAAGGTCAAATGGAGACATGAGGTGTGGACCACCTGCCAGTGCAGGACACTAGTCCTCAGACCTGCTCCTGCTTCATCCTAGAAGCACCATGTAAAATGTGCAATGATGATTCCTGGGACTACATGATCCCATGGTTCATAGATCTCAAAGTTCTGTGTGCCTAGTCACTTAATGTCTAATGGACCTAACAGGACCTAGGAAGTCAATTAAAGCTGTTTTTTAAAAGGCACATACTCTACTGCAAGGACTTGTTCCAAAACCGCCTTCGCTACAGTGGGATCTGTTATGTGGGCTTCAACTAAGGTTCCTATTCCCATCACCAGTTCCTTTATGATCACACAGTCTACACTATAACAGTATCCACATAGCAGACTGACTGGCACCACTGTGTGACATGCTGCAGAGACTCTCTGCTCTCAAATTCACATCCATTTGGACAACTTTATTGGTCCTAGCATTTGAATTGCAGCAACAACCCCAAATTTGAAATATGCTGTTTCCTGAAACCAGAATGGCTTATTTGAGTTAAGGATTTGAGATGCCTTTTTGTGAAAAGTATAAGATACAAATAACGCATGTGCTACATTTATTGAAGATGTCTAAGAAAGTTCAAAACAACCAGTCCCTAAAATCTGAGCTAATATACAGTCTCCACAAATCTTTCATTACACGTGCCATTTCATGCACATCAGATACAATTACCATGGTTGAGTAGAGCCCTGGGAAGTGGCACTGGGTTTTTCTGTGGTCCAATAACTTCACAGACTGTGGTGTGACAGGGGAAGAATTAATGCATCACAGGGGATTAAAATGTACACCTATACTGTGGCCCACACCTTGTATACATATACTGTTTCCTGTTCCATGCTGTCATCCCATTTTCAGAAGAAAAACAACATTGTATCCTAATGATTAAATGAAAAATTTGATACTTGGGGGACAAGGCATGAGCAATAAGCTTTTATAAGTTCCCTTAAGTAATTTCTCTTTAGATTTATACAAGTAAAATATACCATTATGTACAGATAACAGCAGCCAGTGCATCACAAAAGCAGATCCTTCAAATTTGTAACTGCTCTGGGACTACCAGGTCATATGCATCCCCACCAAATCCCTATATAAGCCTTGCAGCTACAATCATGAGAAATCTTGGTTTCCTCAATTTTTCAGGGCAAAAGCCCCACCTTCTAACTTGCTGGCCTGTTTCAAATATATCTTTCTTTCCCCATCATTGTCTTTTTTTTTTTTTTTTTTTTTGCTTTATCAGGTAGCAGTGGGACTGGACCTTTCACAGGTACACGAGGCTGGCTTCTTGGATCTTGGTAAAAATGAGAGTGGACAGTGACTGAAGTAGTGATACCATAGCTGCTCTTTCAGAGGAATAGAAAAAACCTCAACTTCTGCATTAGTGATGTGTACCATGCACCTGCAGCCATGTTATTTTGCTCTATAAGATCCAAAAGCTTGTGCAAAACAGCAAACATGATAACTTCCTGTCTGGGTATGTTTAAATCTACTTCAACTTTTCAGGACTCAAGAAAATGTTATCACGAGCAAACAGATGAATTACGTGGATGTAAATCCAACCTCAACTACAGGTCTTTTCGGTCTTTAAAGGTGGCACTGGTATGTGTTAGCCCTCATCTCAAGACATGATATATTTTATTTTCTATTCTGATGGGACAGAGATGGAGGAGACTCAGAATTTACCCTTTGCATAAAGGCCCAGTATAAAAATGGTTCAGTTTCACAGTCATACAGGATGTTCCAAAAACTTCACTCTCCTGCGAAACACCAAAGCAAAATTCAGAGGATTAAGGCAGTAGCCATTCTGTTCACAATAAGTTGATAAACACATGCAACAACCCCAGCCTACTGACCTATTTACATTGCCTTGATGATGTAAGAACATTCTTTAGGGGTAATTGTTGCTTTGAATTACAGGTAAGAAAATTCGGTAAGGTCTAAAAATTGGGTTTGAGACTGTTTCTGGAGTAGCTTCTCACCCGCTTTCATTACTTATATGGCTCTGCATTCAATAGACCTTCTGCTAGTTTCCTATCTACTAGATCCAAGCATATTGATCCCCCTACCTCCGTGCAGGTCACACCTCAGTAGAGTCAGTCAGTATACCTGTTTTAAGGCATGTGCTTGTCCCAATGTGAAACTATGGCTAGAGAATAAAAGATCACTCAGAGATGATATTCATTTCAGTCACCCAGAGGACCCAGAGTGGTTGGTTTATGGGCATGGGAGATCTTCAAGGAATCAGCAGCGATCTGAGAGCTCTGTGGTGATTTATTTGTAACTCGAGGACAGAAGAACAAAGATATAGAAGAAAACCACTTTACAACAAAGAATATATCTATTTTAGTCAGGGGACAGGGCAGGAAAAGAATACCAGGTCATGTGATACATATTAACCTAGTTTAAGGCTAGGACTACTCAGGCTATGCTAAAAAGGAAACCATCCTTCAGTGTCAGCAGAATCCAAAAGCCACGCCTCGGATCCGAAGTCGGGACAATCCATCCTATGTATTCAGGCTGTAGTGACCTCACACTGAATCCAAGACTTGCAGTTATCTCACACTACCAGGACCTCAGAAGAGTATAAGTCGTAGCTGCGAAATATTCTTCACAAGCTGAGTCCCAGGTGTCCACTTAGGCACCCACTGGAGTTCCATTCCCTAGGAAGGTCACCACACAGTCCAGATGCTCTCAGAGTTAGCACAGTGTGACAGAACGGGATTTCAGAACATATCTCCTTCACCCATGTCAGCCACCTGGTCCTCCCACCCTCTCTCAAGATACTGGCTCTCACCATCCTATAAAGGTCCTGGCCCTGACTCTTCTGTCAGGGTTACTCCGGAGATCCAGGCCTCTCCTCCCACCTCCACGCAGATCTGCCTTCAAGCTTCAGTCCCTGTGTAGCCTCATGTAGGGGCATGGCATGCAGGAGCTCATCCCTGGATAAAGCATCCACCATCTGCCGCTCCTGGTGGAGACTCTGCTGAGTGCCATGGACTCTTGCCTGAGGAAGGTCATAGAATTGACCCTGGTGTTGCCTTGGGTTCAGTGACAGGATCCTGCATCCTACAGGCTTGTGCAACCAGGATCTTGGGGATATACTATTCACAAAACACACAGTCTGTAGTGGGTTTCTCAGTCAGTTTTTTTCTGACATTTGATTCAGATTACATAAGACACTGATGGAGAGGTAGAGGGAGGGAGAAAGATTCTGTTTTCAGTGCCAGTTGCTAGTCTGTTGTGAGAAAGGAGATGCCAGAGGAAAACAAACACCACATGTAAAACAAGACTAGAAGTGTGGTGAATCTATTGAAGCAAGTGGTGATTTAACAGATAGATGTCACAGCTGAAGTGGATGCATTAAAAAGTTGGTGACACCACTCTATATTCTAATGAAATGAAAATGATGTGACAAAAAAATACCAGGGAATCCCAGAAAGAGGAGAAATAAGGTGAGGGTTCAATGTTCCACCTTCCACTGAGTCAGGTGTTTTAGATGGCCGTTCAGCAGATACCAGTCCAGTTGAAACCCTGGCTTCTGGGACATCAATAGACCAGATGATTTGGAACTAGGACATATTACAGCTCAGGAAGTTGGTGAAGTGGTCATAGGGTTTGTCCCTGGAAGGTGACTGTTTTGGGGGGATCCTGGATGCCAGATGGTTTCATGACTACAAAACTAAGTAGAGCAAATTGGGGCCCATCAACTCCACCTCAATCTCCTCACCTCAAAGCTCATAAAATGTTCTCCATTAATGCTCAATAAGGAGCCCAAAGGGAAGAGGATATGCACGCAATTTCCATATGTTTCCCCTATATTTGGCCTGGGGCACCCACCTCTGCTGTGGGCTTTGGGATCTTCCCTGCCAGAATCTGGACCTGTGTCTTTCTCCCTTTCCTCAGATCCTGAACAAAAGACCTGCCCAGACCTGGTCCCTACACTCAGCCCCCCAGAACCTTGAGCTGAATTACCCAAAACACTAAGATCAACGCATGCAAAACCTGAGTAGTTGGGATGAAACAGTTCAAATGGTTGGTAATAACCAGATCCCTCTCCTCTCCTCCCCTATCCTCACCTCCCCTCTGCTCCCCTCTCCTCTCTTACATCCTCCATGGCCCCATATGAGCTGACTCAGATGACCTCCTCCCACTCAAGCTAGGAGTTCTGCCAGCTTACAATAGTGCTCTCAATTGAAAGTGTTTTTTGTTTGTTTCAGAAAACACCTGCCAGGATCACGTCCCTCTCAGAAAGATTCAGTTTATTAACAGCTTAAGGCCCTGAGTCCCAGTCCTGCCCCATTTAGCGTGGTCCTAGAGTCCTCAGCGCCAGCTCTAGAGCACTCTGTGGTGATCCCACCTCATGCCCAGTGCTGCCTCCCTCATTACTTTTAAGACAACCTGGGTATAGCTCTCCATCTCCAGACTTCAGCTCAGGATACACAATGAATAAAGCCAGCTGTTCCAAGCATGGGCCACTGCGGGGCTCTCTACACCGAGAAAACATAGTTTCTCTCTGGAACTCCCAGTGTAAATGTCCAGATGCCCCATCTAGTTCTAATTTTCCCATGCATCTTTATAAAAT
This sequence comes from Chinchilla lanigera, assembly GCF_000276665.1. Lineage (NCBI taxonomy): Eukaryota > Metazoa > Chordata > Mammalia > Rodentia > Chinchillidae > Chinchilla > Chinchilla lanigera. The sequence continues at coordinate 7,122,636 of NW_004955455.1, forward strand.
AAAAACAGAGCCTGAGATAGGAGATAGTCTGTGCTATGAGAGTATTGGAGAATCAGATCCACCCCAGAGGTAAATCCAAGGGCAGGAGATGCAGTTTCTTTGTGTCTACACAGTGTGGCAGTAGATGTACACCGACAGGTATAACTTACTGAATGGAATCTTATTTGCCTGTACCCTTGACATCTTGTTTTAAAAACACATTATTTTCACTCCTCTAACCAAAACTGTAAATGTAATCCATTTTACAAAGTATATCTTATTCTATTAAATTAGTCACTAAAATCTACCAAAGCCCACAAATGAAAATAAGAAACCCATTTTTGATTCCAGGAGCTGGTCTGGCTGACCTCATGGCTGAAGGAATCTCATAATTCTGGGGCATAGTCACTTGGCCTCCCACATTGTGTGTATCAACCAGGACCTAGGGCGGCACCAAGAGCTATTTCTCAAAGGTGTGTCATTCTGTACTGCAGATGACACGGCCTTGTTTCAAAATTCCATGGACTACACTGGGGTTCTCTAGTGAGGGTTTGACCTAAACAAACTGTTCCTGTTCCCATTATCAATTCCCCTACACATTCTCCTGGATACAGATATGCACATAGGAGGACCTAAAAGAGCCACCTTGGAACATGCTGCATATCCTTCCTGCTGCGGCATCTACAACCATTTGTTACCTTTCTCGATATTTACACAGGAAAGAATCCCCACATTTCCACACGCTATTTTCTGGAACCACAGCGGCCTCTGAGCTCTGTGCTACCTTCTTGATGCACTTCATTCCTGCCCCAGATTTTCACTTAAAAAAATCTCCCCCATCTGAACTAAAGTAGCTCCAATCCAGGAGCCCATTCAGTTTCCCACTGTCTTTTCAGATCCTCACACGCCTCACTCCTCTTATCAGAAGGAGATGCAGCTCCCTCCACACACTCCTGCCCTGAGTCCCTTCAGTCCACCCCCGCTGCAGCTCCAGAGCCACCACAACAAGAAGGGAGGTGACTTCTGATGACAGAATCACAATGGGCCACTCTCTGATCTTTCCACAAATTATCTGCCTATGAACAGGAGTGGGGAGGTTCTTCCCTCTGATTTCCTATGAAGTGATGTATTTTATCCATGACCTCGCTAATCAAGCAGGAATGCTCTTTCAGTGAAAAGACGTAGGTGGCCACTTGAGTAAAAAACAAATGATAACATATTTTTCACTTACAGAGATGAAGCTGGAAATAGATGCTTCTTGTTTTCCTGAGAGCCACTCTTCATTAAATATACCAGCTTTCTGTTGCCTAAAAACTTGCGAGATGGCTGCTTCGGTTCCAGCTACAACATCCGTATTCAAGAGGAAAAGTGGTTCACAAGTCTGCTCTGCTTTCTTGCTTCATACTTGCAACATTTCCCCAAGAAGAACCCAGCCAACAGACTGCTGTGTCCATTGGAACAGCAGTACTTCCCGTGGTCAATCTTAATAGAGGGAACTATTGAAAGGGATCTAGATTTAAGAAACCACAGGGCATCGTGAGCAAATAGAACGTGGTAGGGATCCCCTCTTGAGTCCATAACCTCAGTGTGACTACTGCACACCCACCAACAGGATGGGAAACTCCTGAGCCCAAAGGCTGTATCTTCATCATGCTGAATTCCCAGGGTAGAATTTTGCTCAGACAATACTAGATCTGCAAAAATATGTTGAATATCTGATCTAGTGTCTCTGTCTTCGGTACAGCAGGCACCACCATCCACATGCATAGTCCTCAAGTATTTGCATATGAACTGAGTCCACTGCCTGCCAGTGTGAAGCAACAGTACCACCCTCATGAGCACCCACAATCCCAGAATTAAGGGCAGAGATGTGTGAAGTGGGCCCTGATCCCTCCTCCTCTAAATGAAGCTGTTCACATTTTCATGGTAATCTAAGTTCCTTGTGCCTGGTGTTGAGAGGTGCAAGGGCCGCACAGAGAAGAGAAATCTCTAGCCTGGGGCCAACAGGTCATAGATCAGGCAATCACAGATATGAAGAGCTGATCCTGCATCTATACCTAAACTTAGGAAGCCTCTGGTACCCCAGCAGCCTGTGTGCAGTGGCCACCATGTGGCAGAAGAGAGTCACTTGGCAACATCAGCAGGTGAAGCTGTGGGTCTGGGCCAGGCACCACATCTTCCCTTTGTCTGAAATCTCTTTCAGCATAACTTCTACCCGGGCTCATCATGTTTCTCTTTTGGGAGCAGCTGCCAGATTTCTTCTCTCTGACTTCGCAGTAAGAGGCATAAAATATTTGCTCACTGATCTTGTTCTGGTGTAATTCAGGTTTTTATCATTTGATACAATTCCTCTGGCAACTGAAGACAACTTAAATATAATACACAGTTGTATGAAAGGTTCCTGGAGTTTATACTGCTCTAGGACTTGCTTACATTTCTGGCAGTTCTTGACCTGACCATGTGTTTCTGCACATCAGGGGTAGAATAAGACACAACATCCAGGACCTACCCCAAGGGCTCACAATCAAATACAGAAATTTATAGCACTTATTAGCAATTTAAGACATTTATTTTCGGTACTGTGAATTGAATCCAGGAGCAGAAATACACTAGTTTTTTATATTTTATTTTAATTATATTTTATTGGGGAAACAGTCTCTGTAAATTGCAGCATCCCTGGCTGTGCTTGAACTGGTGATACTCGGGCCTCATCCTCTGAGGGTACTGGGATCACAGGTGAGCATTCCTATGCCTGCCTCCATTTAAGACCTCTGTTGTTTCTCCACTGAGAAGCTGTGTGGTCTGGATAATATCCTGCTCCTGTCTGCTTCTTGCTGTCACCCATAAGGTAGTTTCAGGAGAGTCTCTGCAGTTTGATCAGGGATGGAACCTCTAAAAAGAAGCTAGGACTGAGCTGACATCTAGATTGTGCTAGAAAGCATTTATGCACAGGATTCCCCTACTGACTCAGGCCAAACCCACCTGCTTCCCAGCCAGGATCAAACACAGGAAAGTCCTGGACTTGGTCAAAGTTGGATGTGTGTCTCCAGTCCATAGCACCAGGACAGAACCACCCACAGGCAGGCCTTCAGGCAGCTTGGGAAACACCACCTCCAGTTTTCACCTCTGCATGACCAGAAGGCTGAGCTGCAATGCCAGGACGCAGTACAGGGTGGGTGTCTTGGACCTGTATATGCACTCACATGTGAAGGAGCATCACCCAGGCTGAGGGCAGTCTGCAGGGCCCCCCTACTTCTCTGTTTACTTGAGCCTGAGCCCTGCTCTGGACACCAGAAATCTCTTCAGCACTTGCCCTAAGATGGATTGATTTGCATAACGGGCAGCTCTCTCCAGCAAGGGGATAAGAGAGGCCTGGGAGGAAGCCACCCAGTCTTGGCCTCAGGAAGGAGCATTCGAGCACCTCTGCCATGGCCTGGGCCACGCTCTTCATTGGCCTCCTTGCTCACTGCACAGGTGATACCCAGGACTCTCACACTCCCACCCAGCCCTGGGCTCATCCCAGCTACCCCAGGGGTGAGTGTCCGAGGGAAGGAGCTCTCACTGTTACTCCCCCATCTGCTTCTCTCTCCCCACAGGCTCTGTGGCCTCCTATGTGCTGACGCAGCCATCCTCAGTGTCAGTGACTCCGGGACAGACAGCCAGGATGACCTGTGAGGGAGACAACATTGGCAATAAATACGTGCACTGGTACCAGCAGAAGCCAGACCAGGCCCCCATCCTGGTCATATATAGAGATAACAGCAGGCCTTCTGGGATTCCTGACCGGTTCTCTGGTGCCAACTCTGGGAACACAGCCACACTGACGATCACAGGCATCCAGGCTGAGGACGAGGCTGACTATTACTGTCAGGTGTGGGGTAGTAGTACTGATCCTCACAATGACACAAGCAAATGAGGAAGCAAGACAAAAACTTGCCACCAGCCTGGCTCCCATAGCCCCTCCATGCCCAAGTCACAGAGACAGAAGAGAGCATGCCATGTAGAGCCAAAGTTTCTAGTCTGTTCTGCTGGGACATCAGATTCCTGAGATATGGGGGCAGGGCAGGTTCCTGGTCCTCCCCAGGTGCAGCTGATTCCATCGTTACCAGGACTGACACTTGGAATGAGGTGAACTGCCAGTTCCCTATGCCCAGAAACTCTCAGCCCAGCACATTGTCTACAGGTACAAAGGGAGAATAACTCTTAACTGACATCATCTTAGAGTATCATAATAGGGAGACCTTTGCAAAATGTTATGTTATGGAGATTGGCAGGTGAGTAGGTTAACACAGGTTTTGCAAGGCAGGTGGATTTCAGTCATAACTGTGACATAATAACATGGGGTCAGAGGCTACAAGGAGAGTGTTTTGAAGCTTTGATTTATTTGATAACCATATAATTTCCACAGGTCAAAACTGTATGTTCAATGCAAGCAAGTGCTTGTGTGGAGATTTACTGTTCATAAAAGTTTGGAAGCAAAAAATGTGACCTTTACTGTTGACACCCCACCCTCCAGGGCATCAGTATTTTTGATGTAATAATGAAGATGCAAGTAGATTCAGGCCTCAGCACAAAAATACTCACTGCAGGCAGACACACAAGAGAGGGAGGTGTGTGTGTGTGTGAGAGAGAGAGAGAGAGAGAGAGAGAGAGAGAGAGAGAGAGAGAGATTCGTAGAGAGAAACAGACATACATCTCTACTGTGTCTGAGAGCTCCTGGGTCCACTCAGTCATAAAACACCCAGTTCCCCTCATATTCACATGACCCTGTTACAGTCTCCTGAAATGACTTCTTAGGTGGGGTACAGAGGAGGACAATTGCTCCCCCAGTTCCAAGTTATCCTCAGCTTGGCCAAGGTCTGCAAGTAGGTTGTCCTGGCCAGGACTCCCTATTAGAGCAGCATCCCTAGTCTCCTCCATCAGTCCATCTCCATCCATCTCTGACAACTTCTCTCCCATCTTACTCACCGCCTCCTTCACCTCCGTGGTGTCAACTCCCTCTGCCCCGCCTCAAGGCCCCACCTCCTGCATACCCAGGCCCTTTTCCCTGTTCCACGCCAGGCCCTGCACAAGAGGTCAGACATGACCAGGAGTTTCTGTACCTACCCAGCTGCAGGGCAGACATGGGGGATACCATGATAAACACCCCCTGAGCAATCTGCGTCTTTGACAGAAAAGTGAGTGCTGGGGGTTTGAGCTGCGTTCTCTAGGGACTCACTCAGTAGTCCCACAAGCAATCCCCCAGGAATTCCTAACAGGCTCGTGCTCCACCCCAGCCTCAGGTAAGAACCTCTTGGGTGCCTCCGAGAGTCATCTTCGAGGCCTCCTCCTGCCACACTTGACTCCATCTGCCCAAATCTCCTACATGCTAAAGGTCCTTTGTTTCCCAATTAGTGTTGCCTGGTTCTTCCTCATCACTCACCTGAAGTTTACAATGAATGTACAAAATGAAACTTGAAATACAGACCAATTTGAACATTGATGATGAGTTTTCTCCGTTCTTTTAACTGCACACATGTTAAAGCATCTAAATTTCACAAAAACTGACTGAAAATTTAAAAGGATGGCAGTAAAGAGGACAAAGCTGAATGTGTTCATTGTTCTTCACATGAAAGGTGGATCATCCTCTTAGTTTTATGATCACAATGAAGTTGAGTTCTGTGCAGGGTAGAGTGGGTCTAGGATCCAATTGGCCCTCCCAGAGCATGAGCTCCAGTCATTAACTCCTTAATCATAAGCTGTGAAGCAGCAGGAGGATGATGGATCTTCTCCATCTGAGTAGATCTTTGGTGCTGGAAAAGAGACCTAACAGACCCATGGCCTCCCTCTTTTCCTCTACACTGGGGTCCTCTGGGCCCCTCTGGAGCCACCTAAAGCTGCAACAGCTTAGAGTATTGATCACTAACTACAGAGTCTCACACTGCCTGAGATGACGATAGAGGACAAGGAGCCCTTCCTGGCTGTGGGTATTGGAGGCAGAGCTCTGGGCCATCGCCACTATAGCATGAACCTCTCCCCTGTTCCCTTCTTCACAGTCTTACACGTGTCCTTCCCACATACTGCACTGAGGCTCACTATCCTGCACTGACCCTGAGCTCAACACAGCGGGTGCTGCTAATTGGATCTCTGAGAATGAACCCCAGGCTTCTAAACCTGCATGCCTGGGGGTCTTCTAAGACTCTGCAGTACACAGTAGAAATGGCCATGAGACATCCAACACCTACTGCTCAGGAAGGAGGAGAGCATGCAGCAGTGCAGACAGAAAAGCAGGAACCAGGTTAGCCCTGCCCTGCACAGAACAGCAGCCTCCCGACTCTCCTCAAGTTCTTCAGCTCCAACCTGGGCACAGCCCCAAGCACACAACACTTGCAGGCTGAGCAGGGCTCCTAGAACCAGCCAGACCAAACGGGGAAAACAGTAGCCTGGGTGGACAGAAGCCCTTGCTTTCATCCTGGCCCTTGCAGTTCGTCCTCATAGTCCTGGTCCTACTTTGGCCCAAAGAGCATAGGACCTGAATTCAGGAGTCCCTGGCTCAACTCTGGGACTTGATTCTACTGCTCTCTGGTTGCTTGGCACCTGAGTCTCTCCAGGCCTCACCTTTACCTGAAGTGACATGAGAATGTCTGTTCAAACCATGAGAATTTTGTTGTTTTTTTTAAAATTAAATGATATAAAACCTTGAAAGAGTCTAACTACTTAGAAACAGATTCCATGTGTTTCGTCACTGACCCAGATCTTAGAATCTCTGTTCCTTATTGGAAATCCAAGGACAGGAGTCAGATAGGAATGTTTGTGTTTGCTGGGAACACAAAACTGAAGGTCTTGATAAGCAGCAGATCCAGTTTCATCAGAATTTCTGCCTGGACTGCGACAGCAGACCTCTGCCCTGATGAATGAAGGGTTTGTGATGAAATAAAAGTGATAGCAAAATGTTGACATGGCAGTGGTGGTCTTCATCTAAGGGGCTCTTTGTCTTCAGTGAGAGAAATAACAGGTGTCTCCTCTACTACCACAGCTGCCCCTAGTCAGGTGGAGGGACCATCAGTTTCTGAGTTGAATAATATGAAAATTCTGGGACCAAGTGTTGAGAATCACATTTTTTCTGGACTTCCATATTTCCTCTAAAAGAGCATATTTAACATGTACTCTCCATTTTTTCAACATCAAAAAAGTGAATTTCAGCAGTAGGACAAGGTTGTAGGAGCTGCTGACCTCCCTTCCCACTGCAAATGACAGCTCTGTGTCCTGTGCTGGCACTGAGACTTGACTCTGTCTTCACCTTCTCAGAGACCAGCACTTTGGCACCACCTGGAAGAGGAAAGCTCCTGCTGAGTCCCCCACACCAGTAGAGGGCAGTAGAGTTACATCAACAGCAACCAGAAGAGAGGCTGGGGCAGCTCAGGGGGAGCCCAAGAAGGAAGCCTGTTGTGGGGTATCAGTAGGTGTCCAAGGGTCAGTCCTCCAATGGAAAGAGAAGACAGTCCATCCTCTAAGCTGGGGGGCAGGGGCCATATTCTCAAAGACAGATTCATAGAAGGTCACACACCGACACTGACAGAACACTGTGCACAGCAGGGCCTCACCTGGGAAATGAAGCTGGGGAAACTAGTCCAAGGTGTCATCTTAGATCCTCTGGAAGGGCTGCCAGTCTGTAGGGAAACCACACCAAGTCCAAGTGCTGTAGGAGGAGCTCGGTGTGAGAGGCTGTGGCTTCTAGGGTCTGTGTCCCACAGTTAAGGCACCTGGCTGGGTCTCCTGCCCACTGTCAGGCACCATCCCTCACTGTCTAACAGAGGACATGGAGCTGCGCCCTCTGTCCTGGGTGCTTCCAGGTTCACAGGCCACTCCTGTCTGGCCCCTCCTCCACTGTTTTGCAGCTCCGCCCTCAGGCTGCAACTCCTGTGCTCAGGTGCAGTCTCAGATGGGGAGGAGATGCTAGAGTCCCTGTTTTCATCCACCATCCCATGGCCTCTCATTCAGCTTTTGAAGCCAGGACATTGGTGTCTCCTCAAGGCTCTGGAAAGTTCTCTTGCCTTTGCCAAAACCAAATGAATCCAGATGTGACTCTGAAATAAAGTTTCACTGCTAGAGCTGTTTTTATTCTACGAGGAATATATTTTGAGACATACAATTCACTACAGTTACAAATAAAAATGTAAAAGAGATAGTCTGCATAAAATGGCTGATTAGAAGCAAGCAGCACTGCCTGCTTCTCTACAAGTTAGAATGAAAACAACTAGAAAGTAACTGTCAGACAGAAATTCCAGCCTAATGAGCCACCAGCCAAGCACAATAGACTCAGTCTTCAAATACTACGGGAAGACTGGAAGTCCTCCCGGCCCTGGGCATTAGGTATGCCCCATGGTTGTGCCCCATGGGGTGGCCACATGATCCCAGTCTGGTGCAGCTTCAGGCCCAGAGCCCCTGAGGTTACAGTCCTGTGCAGCTTGCCCAGATGCAGATGCCCTAGATGTACTCACCTCCTAGTTCTGTAATAGCTGAAGAGTGCCAGGCTTATGGAACACCAGTAGGGAAGTCTGGCCCAAATTTGCTGAGCAGACTTACTATGGAACGACATTTCCAACAAAGCTATAAAGTAAAGACTAGAACAAGGGCCTCTTTCTTTGAAAAACAAAATTAATGATACAAAACTGCAGTGGAAAGCATCCACAGCAAAATTTATTGGGGAGAAGAATGAATCTTATCTTTCAAAAATGAAGGTAAAATAACTTTCCAATCACATAAATAATTTACAGACATGCCCACTCACAGATCCACAGCAGAGGTAGAGCATACTTACCCCATTTCAAATCTTTTCTCATGGTTCTTACATTTTCATTTGTTGATCATGAGGACAATCTATGTCTCAGACTTCCAATCCCTTGAACTTCCCAGCTTATCTTAGCTCCTGAAGTATGGGACTGACACGGAAACATAAAATTCAGAACAGAGCAACCTAGTGTAGTGGAAAAATGGGATGTGCCTAAATTCACTTTTCAGGTCTGACTCACGCTCCATGAAGGGAGATGTGCTGTACATTAACAGATATAGCCTTACTGGAAAATGCTATTGGAATAAAAAACTGCCTCCCAGGTTCATGTGTGTTCTCAGAAAGACAGTGCAATGACTGCTTGAGGCCAAGAATCTAAAATCCTGCCTCAATTTAGGATGTCTTTCTTGCAGCACCTTCCATTCCAGAGTTCTGTGTAGGGATGCTGAGTCCTCAGAAGCCACCTCATGGGGGTCACTGTCTCCTTCTGCCCAGGGCTGTCTTCTCACCTCCCCAAGACAGCCTATGCATCAGTTCCCCATCTCAGAGTCTGTGTCCAGGAAGACCAATCCACAAAGGCCAGCTACACCCAGAAAGGAACGTGGAACTTAGAGGGAACTCAAAATCCATAATGCAGCATTTCCTCCTAAATCTGCACTGTACATGTCCAAATGCCACAAGTGAGACTGGCTGTTCCTTGCACTCTTATGAAATGAAAATAAAGCCTAGTATACTAGCTTTTCTGTATTATGAGAGTTAGTTGGAGATCCAGTTCCATCGTGGAGGTAGGTGGACCCAGGGTCTCATGTCCACACAGTTAGCCAGCTTATAGCACCAATAGCTATGGGGAGCATAATGGAATCTACTTTTCTGCCACCATTCAAGACTTTCACAAAACATCATTCTTTCTCCCCTCCAAGGAGAAATATAGCTGTTCAGTTCTGAAAAGTAGAGTTTTGCATATTAAAGTTATCACTACAAAGGCCTTGTCCACATGAAACCATTCACATTTCCTTGAGCCACAAATCTCCAAATAAAGCAAATAAAGGCAGTAATAATAACCATGCTCTGCCTAATATAAAACTATCCCACAACCAAAAACATGCCAACACTTTCCCAACAGCAGGCTACTAGACACACTATTTTCCTCCAGTATAGCTTTTTCTCCCACTTAGATACTCTGAACTTTACATACAGATGTACAGACATAAAGTTAAATGTTGCTAAGGTACCATATCATAGGTTAATGGCACACTGATGAGACATGGAGAAAACAACCCCCAAATTTGAAATATGCTGTTTCTTGAAGCCAGAATGGATTATTTGAGATAAGGATTTGAGGTTCTTTTTTGTGAAAAGTATAAGGTACAAATAATGTGTTTACTACTTTTATTGAAGATGTCTAAGAAAGCTCAAAACAACTCACCTCTAAGATTGTAGATAATATGCAGTCTCTACAAACCTTTCATTACACTTACCATTTCATGCACATCAGATACAATTTCTGGGAAGTGCACTGGGTTTCCATCTGGTCCAATAACCTCACGGACTCTTGTGTGACAGAGGAAGTGTTCATGCATCAGAGGGGATTAAAGTGTACATGTATACTGTTACCCACTCCATGTACACGTACTGTTTCCTGTTCCATGCTGTCATCTCATTTTCAGAAGAAAAACAACTTTTTTGTTCTAATGAATAACTGAAGTATTTTATATTTCTGGGGACAAGGCATGAGTAATAAGCTTTCGTAAGTTTTCATAAGTAGTTTTTGTTTAGATTTATACAAGCTAAAATATCCTGTGACCTACAGATAACAGCCAGTGCATCACAAAAGCAGATCCTTGAAATATGTTACTACCTAGGGGCTGACCTGATATATGCCTCCCCACCAAATCCCTATGCAAGCCTTGCACCTGCAATCCATAAGAAATCTTGGATTCATCATTTTTTAAAGCAAGAACCTAACCTCCTAACCTGCAGGCATGTTGAAAAAATAACTTTTTCCCAAATCATTGTGTCTTTTTTTTTCATCAGTTACCATTGGAACTGGACTTTTCACAGTTACAGTGGGATGGTTTCTTGGATCTGGGTAAAAAGGAGAGTGTACAATGAGTGAGGTAGTGATACCATTGCTGCTCTCTCAGAGGAATAGAAAAAACCTCAGCTTCTGCATCACTGGTGTGTCCCATGCACCTGCAGCCATGTTATTTTGATCTATCAGATTCTACAGCTTCTGCAAAATAGCCAGCAGCATAACTTCCTCTCTGAAAATGAAGAAAACTACTTCTACCTTTCAGGAACCATGCAAATGTTATTGGGAGCGAACAGATGAATTCAGTGAATATAAATCCAACCTCAACTACAGGTCTTTCAGGTCTTTAGGGGTGGCACTGATCTATGTCAGCCCTCATCGCAAGACATGATATTTTTTATTTCAAAAAGAGTAGTAAATGAGAAACAAGCAAACAAAGAAATAGAACAGTAGCAGCATACCGGTATCACAAATATAAACAAATCAAAACAAGAACATTCAAAGTGATACAGAGTCTCAAGACAAAATAATATGAATCAACAGTGGTTGTTATATTACATATCGCTGTCCTCAACTACATTGCTCAGATTACCGGATGTAAGAATGAAAGATTGCTTAAATCATTATAGGGAATAAGAAAATAATTATTTGAATAAAACAGTAGAGATAATACAGAGTTTCACTAGACAAGATAGTAGAAGTTCCACTGTAATTCCATTGCATATTGGTACCTTCAAAGCAGTTTCTCAGACCACCAGACACAAGCATGTATAATCAATCAGAACATGAAAAATTGTAATCTTTAACTGTTCATTTCAATACACCATCAGACATCAGCAATAGGTATTGCAGCTATTCATATATATATTTATATTTTGCATTCCTTCTCTCTTTTTTCTTCTTTCCCTCATCCCAGTCATTCCTTCCTTTGAGCAGTTTCTTTCCCTTTCCTGTCATCTCTTATACATTTTGAGTTTTACCTAGTCTTTCAGGTTCCTACACCAAGGACACAATATGATGTTTACCCATCTGGGTCCAATTTATTTCACTTATGAGTATGGTCTCTAGTTGCATTCATTTACCTACAAAAGCCTTGAAATTATCTTTTTTAATAGCTGACTAATACTCCATTGTATGAAAATGCCACATCTTTTTATCCATTCCTCAGTGAATGGGCATCTGGGTTGTTTCCAAGATTTAGCTGTAACAAACTGTGCTGCTATAAACATGGGTGCACATATATAGCTGTGGTATGATGTCTTTAATTCTTCTGGGAAAATACCCAGAAGGGGAATAGCTGGGTTAAATGGACTTCCAATCCTAGTTTTGTGAGGAATCTCTAAATTGATTTACACAGTGGTTTCACCAATCTACACTCTGACCAGCAGTGGATTAGGGTTCCTTTCTCCCCATAGCCTCTCCAGCATTTATTATTGGTTGATTTCTTGATGATAGCCATTCTTTCTGGGGTGAGATGGAATCTCAATGTTGTTTTAATTTGAATTTCTCAAATGACCAATGACGTTGAACATTTTTTCATGTATTTATTCACCATTAGCATCTCTTCATTGAGAAGTATATATTCATGTCAGATGCCCATTTTTGGATTATGTCTTTGAATTTGGGGGACCTGATTTTTTTTAATTCTTTATGTGACCCAGATAGAAGTCCTTTGTCTGAGGGGCAGTTGGCTAAAATTTTTTTCCCAATTTGTGGGTTTTCTTTTTACTTTATTGGTGGTTTCTTTAGATGTGCAAAAACTTTTCAATAAAATGAGATCCCAGTTGTTGATTCTTTGAAGTATTTCACATGCAGTTTGGTTTTTGTTCATGAACTCTCTGCCTGCCCCAATGTCGTCAAGATTTTTACTTACTTTCTCCTTGAATAAATTTAGTATTTCTGTTTTAATATTTAGATCTTTGATCCATTTTTACTTTAATTTAGTGCATGGTGAAAGAGATGGGTCTAGTTTTAGTCTTTGGCATATGGAAAGCCAGTTTTTCCAGAAACATTTATTAAAGAGGCTACCTTTCTTCCATTGAACATGTTTGGCTCCTGGTCGAAGATAAAGTAACTGAGTGTGTTTGTAGTTGTATCTTGATCTTCTAATCTGTTCCATTGATCTTCAGGTCTGTTTTTGTGCCAGTACCATGCTGATTTTATCACAGTATCTTTGTAATATAATTTTAAGTCAGGAATTGTGATGTCTCCTGCCTTTCCTTTGTTTCCCAAGATTGCTTTTGCTATTCTAGGCCTCTTCTGGTTCCAGATGAACCTTAGGAGTGTTTTCTCTAGATCTGTGAGGTATACTAATGGTATTTTAATTGGGATTGCATTGAATCTGTACAGCAATTTTGGGAGTATAGCCATTTTCACAATGTTGGTTCTTGCTATCCATGAGCAAGGAATATCCTTCCATTTTCTGATATCCTCTTCAATCTCTCTTCTCACAGTACTATAACTTTCACTGTATAGATCTTTTACTTCTTTTGTTAGATTGATTCCTAAGTATTTCATCTTTTTAGATGCTATTGTGAAAGGTGTGATTTCCCTAATTTCTCTCTCAGTCTGTTTGTCACTTGTGTACAGGAATGCTATAGATTTTTGAGTGTTAACTTTTTACCCAGCTATGCTAGTGAATTTGGTTATTAAATCCATGAGCCTTTTGGTGGAGTTTTTGGGATCTTCTATGTAGAGTATCACATCATCTGCAAATAATGATAATTTCACTTCTTCCTTTCCTATCTTTATTCCTTTTATTTCTCTCTCTTGTCTAATTGCTCTAGCCAATATTTCCAGAACTATATTAAATAAGAGTGGTGACAGTGGACATCTTTGTCTTGTTCCTGATTTTAAGGTGAAAGTTTTCAATTTTTGACCATTTACTATGATGTTAGCTGTTGGTTTATCATAGATGTCTTTGATCAGCTTGAGGTAACAGCCATCTACTCCTATTTTCTGTAGGGTTTTCATCATGAGTGAATGTTGGACTTTATCGAAGGCTTTTTCTGCATCGATGGAGATAATCATGTGATTTTTGTCCTTGGTTCTATTGATATGGTGTACTACATTAATTGATTTGCATATATTGAACCATTCCTGCATTCCTGGTATGAATCCCACCTAGTCATGGTGTATAATCTTCTTGATGATTTGTTGTATTCTATTTGATAGTATTTTACTGAGAACTTTTGCATCTATGTTTATTAGGGAGATTGGCCTGTAGTTCTCTTTTTTGGTTGGATCTTTCTCTGGTTTTGGTATCATGATAATACTTGCCTCCAGGAATGAGTTGGGGAAAATTCCTTCCCTTTCAGTTTCATTACAGTGTTTGAGAAAAATTGGTGTTAAATCTTTCCTAAATTGCTTGTAAAATTCAGCTGTGAATCCATCTGGACCCGGGCTTTTCTTCATTGGCAAGTATTTAATTGCATTCTCAATTTCACTGGCTGATACTGAGTTTTTCAGGATTTTTATATCTTCTTCATTCAGCTTTGATAATTCATATGTATCTAGAAATCTGTTCATTTCCTGTGTTTTCCATGCTATGAGAGTAAAGATTTTCAAAGTAGGTATTGATGATCTTCTGAATTTCTTCAGGATCTGTAGTGATTTCACCCCTTTCATTCCTTATTATGTGTATTTCAGTTTTTTCTTTCCTTTTTTAAATAAAGTTTGCTAGGGGTTTATCTATTTTATTTATTCTTTCAAAGAACCAACTCTTTGATTCAGTAATTCTTTGTATTTAGTCTCCATTGCATTAATTTCTCCTCTGAGCTTTATAATTTCCTGCCTTCTTTGGGCTCTGGGTTTGACTTGCTCTTCTTTTTCTGGGAACTTGAGGTACAGCATAAGAATTTTTTATTTGTGCTTGTTCTGTTTTCCTAAGTTGGGAGTTCACCGCTATAAAGTTCCCTCTGAGGATTGCTTTCATTGCATCCCACAGGTTCCTGTAGGTTGTATCTCCATTTTCATTTGATTGTAAATAGTATTTAATCTCTACTTTGATTTCATCTGTGACCCATTGGTTGTTCACGAGGTTGTTAAATAATTTCCAACTGTTTATGGAATTTCTGTGTTTTCTTTTGTCATTAATTTTCAATTTCATTGCACTATGGTCTGATAGTATATATGAGATAATTTCAATTCCTTTGCATTTACTTAAACATGCTCTATGTACTAGTATATCATCTATTTTAGAGAATGTCCCCTGTGCAGCTGAGAAGAATGTGTATTCTGATGCTGTTGGGTGGAACACTGTAAAGATCTACTGAGTTTATATGTTCACAAGTTTGGAGAAGTTTTGTTATTTCTTTCCCAATTTTTTGTCTAGTTGATCTATCTCTTTGTGACAACAGTGTGTTAAAGTCCCCTGTTATGATTATACTGCACTTATTTCATTGTTCATGTCTGTTACAAATTGTCTTATATAGGTCGATGCCCCTATATTTGGTGCATAGATGTTTACGATTGTTATCTCTTCCTCTTGAAGCTTCCCCCTCACAAGTATGTAGTGACCTTCTTTATCTCTTTTGATTGTTCTTGGTTTGAAGTTCACGTTGCTATACACAAACAACAAACAGACAGAGAGAAATTAAGGAAACCATACCTTTCACAATAACATCCAAGAAATTGAAATATTTAGGAATCCATCTAACAAAAGAAGTAAAAGATCTCTTCAATGAAAACTACATTACTCGGAAAAAAGAGATCGAAGAAGATTTCAGTAAATGGAAAAATATTCCTTGCTCGTGGGTAGGAAGAACCAACATTGTGAAAATAGCCGTACTCCCAAAACTGCTGTACAGATTCAGCCCCACTGCTGTCCAGGTTTCTGCCTGGTCCCAAACTCATGTGTGGGGCCAGCAGCAGCTCACCCAAGTTCCCAAAGCTGTCCAAGGTGCAGCTCCAAATCTCACATCTTAAATAACTATGTAATGCAGCAATCTGTTCTTCCACACCCTCTCCAATTCCAGATGCCTCATATTCTGCTCTGCTTTTATATTACCAGTGTCATATGACCTAAAGAGAATCTTATTTGCCTGCACTCTTGACATCTTTTTTTAAAAGCACATTATTTTAACTCTTCTAACCAAAAACATAAATGTGATCAATTCTACAAAATATAACTTATTCTATTCAATTAGTCACTAAAATCTACCAAAGCCCTCAATTTAAAACAAGAAACCCATTTTTGATTCCACAAGCTGGTCTGGCTGACCTCACAGCTAAGGGAATCTCAAAATTCTGGGGCATAGTCACTTGGACTCCCATGTTGTGTGTATCAACCAGGATCTAGTACCGCACCAAGAGCTGTTTCTCAAAGATGTGTCATTGTATGCTGCAGATCACATGGCCTTGTTTCAGAAGTCCATGGTCTACACTGGGATTCTCTAGTGAGGATTTGAGCTAAACAAACTGTTCCTTTTCCCATCATCAATTCCCCTCCACATTTGATACAGATATGCACATACACAGGAGCAACTAAAGGAGCCACCTTGGAACATGCTGCATATCCTCCCTGCTGTGGAATCTTCAACCATTTGCTACTTTTCTCAATATTTAAATGGGAAAGAATTCCCAGATTTTAATATGCTATTTTCTGGAACCACAGTGGCCAGTGAGCTTTGCACTACCTTCTTGATGCACATCATTCTTGCCCCCGATTTTCATTTAAAAGATCTCCCTTGTCTGAACTAAAGTAGTTCCATTCCAGGACCCCATTCAGTTTCCCACTGTCCTTTCAGATCCTCACACATCTCACTCCTCTTATCAGAAGGAGACTCAGCTCCCTCCACGCACTCCTGCCCTGAGTTCCCTCAGTCCACCCCCACGGTAGATCCAGAGGCACCATGTCAGGAAGGGCACCAACTTCTGATGACAGACTCTTAGAGTGTCACTGTCTGACCTTTCCACTAATTATCAGCATATGCACTGAAATGCTGAGGTTCTTCCCTATGATTTCCTATAACTGATGAATTTTATCCATCATCTCACTAATCAAGCAGAAAGGCTCTTTCACTGCAAAGTCATATGTGGCCCCTTGAGGCAAAAACGAATGATAACCTGTTTTTCTCTCACAGAGAGAAAGCTAGAAATAAATGATACTTGTTTTCCTGAAAGCCACTCTTCATCAATAATACCAGCTTTTGGTTTCTTATGTTTCTTTGCATTGCCTAAAGACTTCAAGATGGCTGCTTCACTTCCAGCTACTACACACATATTCAAGAAGGAAAGTGGTTCACAAGTCTGTTCTGCCTCCTTACCTCATAAGAGCAGCATCTTCCCAAGAAAAATCCAGCCAACAGACTGCTGTGTCCATTGGAACAGCTCTAGGCCACATAGTCAATCTCAGTGGAGAGAACTTTGGAAATGAGTGCAGATTTAAGAAACCACAGGACATCGTGAACAAAGAGAACACGGTAGGGATCCCCTGTTGTGTCCATAACCTCAGTGTGATTACTGCACAAAGCCACCAACATGAATGGAAATTTCTGAGCCCAAAGGCTGTGTCTTGGTCCTGCTGAATTCCCAGGGTAGAATTTTGGTCAGACAAAACTAGATCTGCATAAATAAGTTGAATATCTGATCTAGTGTCTCTGTCTTTGGTACAGTAGCCACCACTATCCACATGCACAGTTTCCAAGTATTTGTATAGTCTCTGTGGCCAGTGCCTGCTGGTGTGAAGCAACAGTACCACTCTCATGACCATCCACAATCCCAGAATTAAGTGCAGAGGTGTGTCAAGTGGACCTTGACCCCTCTTCCTCTAAATTAAAGTTTCCACCTTTTCATAGTAAAGTAAGTCCCTTGTGCTTGGTCTTGAGGGACACAGGTGCCACACAGAGAAGAGAAATCTCTACCCTGGGGCCAGCAGGCTATAAATCAGGCAATCACAGACATGAACAACAGATTTTTTATCTACCCCTGGACAAAACTCCTGATCCGCAGCAGCCTTGTGTAGTGACCACGAGGGGGCAGCAGAGAGTCACTTAGCAACGTCGCCTGGTCATGGGGTGGGTCTGGGCCAGGCAGCATCTCTTTTCTTTGTCTGAAAGCTCCCTCAGCCTAACCTCGACCTGGTCTATACCTTTTTCTTCTTGGGAGCAGCTGCCATATTTTCTCACTCTGACTTCTCAGTATGAGGCATAAAATATTTCCTCGCTGATCTTGTTCTGGTGTAAATCAGGTTTTTATTACTTGATACAATTTCTCTGGCAACTGATGACAACTTCATTATAATGCACCGTTATATGAAGGGTTCCTGGAGTTTATACTGCTCTGGGACTCGCTTATAAACATTTCTATCAGCACTTGACCTGACCCTGAGTTTCTGAATATATTGGGTATACTAATACATAGTACCCAGAACCTACCCCAAGAGCTCACAACCAAATAAAGAAATGTATAGCACTTGTTAACAATTTAAGAAATTTATCTTCAGTACTGTGAGCTGAATCCATGAGCTTCGGGGTGAAATACACTGGTTTTTCATATTTTATTTCATCGTACTTTATTTTATTTGAGACAGTGTCTCTGTAAGTCCCAACATTGCCTGGCTGTGCTGGAACTTGTGCTAGTCTGGCCTCATCCTCCCAGGGTGCTGGGATCACAGGTGAGCATCGCTATGCCTGCTCCATTTAAGACTTCTATTGTCTCTCCACTGAGCAGCTCTGAGATCTGGATAATATCCTGCACCTGTCTGCTTCCGGTTGTCACCCACGAGGTACTTTCAGGAGAGTCTCTGCAGTGGGCTCAGTGACTGAACCTCTAAAATGAAGCTAGGACTCACCTGACATCTGGACTCTGCTAGAAAGCATTTATGAACAGGATCCCCTGTTCCCCTACTGACTCAGACCAAAACCACCTGTTTCCAAGCCAGAATTAAACACAGGAAAGTCCTGGACTTGCTCAAAGTTGCATGTGTGTCTCCAGTCCTCCTGCTAGATAGCACCAGGACAGGACCACCCACAGGCAGGACTTCAGGTATCTTGGGAAACCCCACCTCCATGTCTGATCTCTGCATGACAAGAAGGCTGAGCTGCCCTGCCAGGACACAGTACAGGGTGGATGTCTGGGACCTGCATATGCACTCACATGTGAAGGAGCATCCCCCAGACTGAGGGTGGTCTGCAGGGCCCCCCTACTGTCTCTGTGAACCTGAGACTGAGCCCTGCTCTGGACACCAGAAATCTCCTTCCGCACCTGCCCCAAGCTGGGCTGATTTACATAGTGGGCAGCTCTCTCCAGCAAGGGGATAAGAGAGGCCTGGGGGGAAGCCACCCAGCCTTGGCCTCAGGAAGGAGCATTCAGGGCACCTCTGCCATGGCCTGGACCACGCTCTTCATTGGCCTCCTTGCTCACTGCACAGGTGATACCAAGGACCGTCACACTCCCACCCTGCCCTGGGCTCATCCCAGCTGCATGAGGGGTGAGTGCCTGAGGGAAGGAGCTCTCAGCGTTAGTCCCACATCTGCTTCTCTCTCCCCGCAGGCTCTGTGGCCTCCTACGTGCTGACGCAGCCATCCTCAGTGTCAGTGACTCCAGGACAGACAGCCAGGATGACCTGCGAGGGAAACAACATTGGAAGTAGAAATGTGCAGTGGTACCAGCAGAAGCCAGGCCAGGCCCCTGTGCTGGTCATATATGCTGATAAGAACCGGCCCTCCGGGATTCCTGACCGATTCTCTGGTGCCAACTCTGGGAACACGGCCACACTGACCATCACTGGTGCCCAGGCTGAGGACGAGGCTGACTATTACTGTCAGGTGTGGGATAGTAATGATGCTCACAGTGAAACAGACACATGGGGAAGTGAGACACAAACCCACCACCCGCCTTGCTCCCACGGCCCCTCCCTGTCCTGGCAACAGAGACAAGACAGAGGCTGCCACATAGAGACAAAGTTTCTAGCCTGCCCAGCTGGGACACCAGATTCCTGAAATAAGGGGGCAGGGCAGGTTTCTGGGCCTCCTCAGGTGCAGCTGATTCTGTTTTTTTCAGGACTGGATATTTTGAATGAGTGGAACTGTCAGTTCCCTAGACCCGGAAAGTGTCAGAACAGCAAGTTGTCTACAGGTACTAAGGAGAAACAACTCTCAACTGACATCATCTTACAGTCTCATAATAGGGATAACTTTGCAAAATATTATGTTTTGGGGGTTGGCAATTGACTGGGTTAACACAGGTTTTGCAAGGCAGGTGGGTTTCAGTCACAACTGTGACATAATAAAATAGGGTCAGAGGATAGAATGACAAAATTTTGAAGCATTGATTTATCAGATAACCTAATATGGAGAGTTATTATTCATAAAGGCTTGGAGACAAAAAATGTGACCTTTACTGTTGACACCCGCACCCTCCAGGGTATCAGTGTTCTTGATCTAATAGTGAAGCTGATACAAGTGGATTCAGTCCTCAGCACAAAAATACTACTGCAGGATGGCAGTGAGCACAAGAGAGGGAGGGGTGTGTGAGAGAGAGAGAGAGAGAGAGAAAGAAAAAGAGAGAGAAAGAGAGATTTATAGAAGGAAACACACACACACACACACACACACACACACACATACACAATCCCCTGTGTCTGAGGGCTCTTGGTCATGCTGTCACAAAACACCAGTTCCGCTCATATTCACATGATCCTGTGAGAGTCTCCTAGAGTGACTGCATAGGTGGGGTACAGATGGGGATAACTATTCCCTCACGTCCAAGTCATCCTTGGCTGGGCCAAGGTCAGCAAGGAGGTAGTCCTGGCCTCCACCCTCTATTCTAGCAGCATCCTAGGTTCCTCTATCCATCTGCAATGTCCCCTTCTTTCCCGTAGCCCTCACGGCCTCCTTCACCTCTGTGATGTCCACTCCCTCTGCCCCTGCCCCAGACCTCCTCTCTGCATACCCAGGCCCTTTTCTCTCTCCCATGTCATTTCCTGCAGAGTAGGTCAGACATGACCAGAAGCTTCTAACCCTACCCAGCTGCAGGGCAGCCATCGGGACACCATAGCAAACAACCCCTGAGCAATCAGCCTTCTCCACAGCAAAGTAGGTGACAGAGGACTGACCTGAGTTCCCTAGGGACTCACTCAGTTGCCCCAGAAGCAACCCCACAGGAATTCCTAACAGGCTCAAGCTCTACCCCAGCCTCAGAGAACCTCTAAGGTCATCTTGGGTGCCTCCTCCTGCCACACTTGACTCCATCTGCTCAAATGTCCTCTGTGCTAAAGGTCCTTTGTTTCCCAATTAGCTGGTTCCTCCTCAT
>NW_004955455.1:7146365-7158925 GCF_000276665.1 Chinchilla lanigera
ATTCCTGACCGATTCTCTGGTGCCAACTCGGGCAACACGGCCACTCTGACAATCACAGGCATCCAGGCTGAGGACGAGGCTGCCTATTACTGTCAAGTGTGGAGGAGTAGTACTGAATCTCACAATGACACAGGCAAATGGGGAAGCAAGACTTAAACTCAACACCAGCTGGGATCCCACCGCCCCTACCTGTCCTGGTCATGGAGACAGAGCAGAGGCTGCCGCATAGAGATGGAGTTTCTAGTCTGTCCTGCTAGGACATCAGATTCCTGACATATGGGGCAGGGCAGTTCCTGGTCCACCCAGGTGCAGCTGACTCCACTGTTACTGGAACTGGACATTTTGAATGAGGTGAACTGCCAGTTCCCTCTGCCCAGAAACTGTCAGCCCAGTACAATGTCTACAGGTACTAAGGGCAAATAACTCTTAACTGACATTATCTTACAGTCTCATAATAGGGAGATATTTGCAAAATATGATATTCTTGAGGACTGGCACTTGAGTAAGTTATACAGGTTATGCAAAGCAGGTAGATTTCAGTCACAACTGTGACATAATAACATGGGGTCAAAGGGTACAAGGAGAAAGTTTTGAAGCATTGATTTATTTGATAACACAATGCTTTCCATGAGTGAAAACTATGTGCTCAATGCAAGCAAGTGCTTGTTTGGAGAGTAACTGTTCTTAATAGATTGGAAGCAAAAAATGTGACATTTGCTGTTGACACCCGCACCCTCCAGGATATCAACGTTCATGATCTAATAGTGAAGGAGACACAACTGCATTCAGTCCTCAGCACAAAAATACTCACTGCAGGATAACAGTGAGCACAAGAGAGGGAGGGGTGTGTGTGTGCTTGTGAGTGATTTTTATAGAGGGAAACAGACACATATCTCCACTGTGTCTGAGAACTGCTGGGTCAGCTCAGTCATAAAACAGCCAGCTCCCCTCGTATTCACATAACCCTGTGAGAGTCTCCTGAAATGACTGCTTAGATGGAGTACAGATGGGAATAATTGTTCCCCAGGTTGAAGTCAACCTGGGGTGGGCCAAGGTCAACAAGGAGGTCAGCTTGGCCTCCTCTTCCTGTCCCAGCAGCATCCTAGGCTCCTCCATCCATCTGCAAGGTCCCTTTCTCTCCCATAGCCCTCACCATATCCTTCATCTCCATAATGTCCAGTCCCTCTGCCCCTGCCCCTGCCCCTGGCCTCCTCTCTGCATACCCAGGCCCTTTTCCCTGTCCATGTCATTGCCTGTGGAGGAGGTCTGACATGCCCAGGAGCTTCTATCCCTACCCAGCTGCAGGGCAGCCATCGGGGCACCATAGTGAACACCCCTTGAGCAATCAGCCTCCTCCACAGCAAAGTAGGTGCCAGGGGATTGACCTGAGTTCCCTAGGGCCTCGCTCAGTTGCCCCAGAAGCAATCCCACAGGAATTCCTAACAGGCTCCTACTGTACCCCCAGCATCAAATAAGAACCTCTTGGGTGCCTCCTAGATCATCTTAGAGGCCTTCTCCTGCCACACTTGAGTCCCTCTGCCCAAATCTCCTATGTGCTAAAGGTCCTTTGCTCCCACATTAGTGTTGGGTGGCTACTCCTCATTACTAATCAGTAACTTACAATGAATGTGCACAATGAAATTTGAAATACGTACCAATTTGAACATTGATGCATGAGTTTTGTCCTTTCTTTTTACTGCACACATGTTAAAGCATCTAAATTTCACAAGAACTGATTAACAAATTTAAAAGGAAGGGAGTAAAGAGGACAAAGCTGATATTTGTGCTGAATGTGTTCATTGTTCTTCATGTGAAATATGGATCATCCCACTTTTTCTTATGATCACAGTGAAGTCGAGTTCTTTACAGCGTCAGTATGAGCCTAGGGTCCAACTATACGGCACAGAACATGGGCTCCATACATTCACTCCTTAATCACAAGCATCAAAGATGCAGGAGGAGGATGGAGGCCTCTTGCTCCATCTGAGTGGAATTTGGGACTGGAAAAGAGACCTAAGTGACCCACCATGGCCTCCCTCTTTTCCTCTACACTGGACTCCTCTGGCCCCTCTGGAGCCATCTAGAGCTGCACTAAGTGTATTCATCACTAATCACAGATCCTCCACCTGTCTGCCACGATGATACAGTACAGGGAGACCTGCCTGGCTGTGGGTATAGAAGGCAGAGCTCTGGGGCATCACCACCACATCCTGAAACGCTCTCCTGTTGCCTTCCTCACAGTCTGCACAAGTGTCCTTCTCAGGCACTATCCCCAGGCTCACTATTCTGCCCTGACCCTGCGCTCATCACAAAGGGTGCTCCTGGTTGGGATCTCTGAGAATCAACCCTACAGTCTTCTAAACATGTATGCCTGGGGGTCTGCTAAGACTGTAGAACACAGTAGATATGGCTGTGAGTCATCTAATACCCACTGCTCAGGACAGAGGAGAGCAAGCAACAGTGCAGACAGAAAAGCAGGAGCCAGGTTAGCCCTGCACTACACAGAACAGCAGCCCCCCATTCTCCTCAAGTTTTTCAGCTCCAACCTGGGCACAGCCCCAAGTGGGCAACACCTACAGGCTGAGCGGGGCTTCTTGGGCCAGCCAGGGCAAATGTGGAAAGCAGTAGACTGTGTGGTCACAAGCCCTTGCTTTCATCCTGGCCCTTGCAGCTCATCCTCACAATCCTGGACCTCCTGTCACCCAAAGAGCATAGGTGCTGAATTTAGGGCCCCTAGCTCAGCTCGGGAGCTTGATTCTCCTGCTGTCTGTTTACTTGGCACCCGAGTCTCTCTCAGCCTCAGCTTTACCTGCAATGACAAAAGAACGTCTGTATAAATCATGAGAACTTTGTTGTTTTTTCAAAATTAAATGATATAAAACCTTGAAAGAGTGTAACTACTTAGAAAGAGGTTGTGTGGGTTTGGTCTTTGACCCAGATCTTAGAATCTCCCGTGCCTTATTGGAAATTGAAGAACAGGACTCAGCTAGGTGTGTTTGTGTTTGCTGGGAACAGGAAAGTGCACCTCTTGGTAAGCAGCAGATCCAGTTTCATCAGAACTGCACCCTGGACTGGGACTGCAGTCCTCTGCCCTGACGAATGAAGGGTTTGTGATGAAATAAAAGTGATAGCTAAATGTTGATATGGTGATTATGGTCTTCATCTTGCTGGAATACTGCAAAGATAACTCTTTCACCCATTATTGTACCTTTTCTTTTCTTTTTGCTTCGTCAGGCAGCATTGGAACTGGACCTTTCACAGTTACACTAGGATGGCTTCTTGGATCTTGGTAAAAATGAGAGTGTACAGCAAGTGGGGTAGTGATAGCATTGCTGCTCTCTCAGAGGAATAGAAGAAACCTCAGCTTCTGCACCAGTGGTGTGTACCATGCACCTGCAGCCATCTTATTTGGCTCTATCAGATTCTACAGCTTGTGCAACATGGCCAGCAGGATAACTTCCTGTCTGGATATGTACAAAACAACTTCTAACTTTCAGGACCCATGCCAATGTTATTGGGAGCAAACAGATGAATTAAATGGATATAAATCCAACCTCAACTACAGGTTTTTTAGGTCTTTAAAGGTGGCACTTGTCTATGTCAGCCCTCATCCCAAGACATGATATATTTTATTTTCTATTCTGATGGGGCACAGATGGAAGAGACTCAGGATTTATCTTGTGCATAAAGGTCCAGCATAAAAATGGTTCAGTTTTCCAGTTATACAGGATGTTGCAAAAATTTCATTCTCCTTTAAAATATGACAGCAAATTTCACAAACTTAAAGCAGTAGCCCTGATTGTGTTCGTAATAAGTTGGTAAATACATGCAACAACCCCAGCCTACTGGCCTATTTTAGATTGCCTTGTTATTCTGGGAACATTCTTTGGGGCTAATTCTTGCATTGAATTACAGGTGAGAAAATTGGGTAAGGTCTAAAAATTGGGTTTCAGATTGTACCTTGTGTAGCTTCTCTTCACCCTCCTTCATTACTTGTGTGACTTTGCATTCAATAGACCTTCTGCTAGTTTCCCACCTACTAGATCCAAGTATACTGAATCTTCCCTTCCTCCCTGCAGTCACACCTCAGTAGTCAGTCAGGATACTTCTTTGTAAAGTCATGTGTCTTTTGCAATGTGCAGCAATGGCTATTTAGAGAGTAAAAGATCACTCAGAGATGATACTTAGTTCAGTCACCCAGAAGACCCAGCGAGGTTGTTTTATGGATGTAGCAGAGCCTCGGGGAAACAGCAGTAAACTGAGACCTCGGTGGTGATTTATTTGTAACTCAAGCACAGGGGCACAAAGATATAGAAGAAAAGTACTTTACAACAAAGTATATACCTGTTTTAGTCAGGAGACTGGGCAGAGAAAGGATAACATGTTATGTGATGTATGTTGACCTATTTTAAGGCTGGGCTGCCCAAGCCAAGCTCAAGAAGGAAAAAATCCTTCAGGGACAGCAGTATCCAAAACCAGACTTCGAATCAGAAGTCAGAACAATCCAACCGATGTATTCAGGCTGTAGTGACCTCACACTGAGACTCAGACTTGCACAGTTATCCCACACTACCAGGACCTTAGAACAGCGTGAGTCTTGGCTGAGCAATATACTGCAGAATCTGAGTCCTAGGTGTGTACTTGGGTGGCACCCACAGGAGTTGAATTCCCTAGGGATACCATCGCACAGTCCAGGTGTGTCACAGTTAGCACTGTGTGACAGAACGGGATTTCAGAACCTATCTCCTTCACCCATGTCTGCCACCTGGTCCTCCTGTCCACTCTCAGGGTACTGATGCTCACCATCCTGCAGTGGTCCCATCGCTGACCTTTCTGTCAGGGCTACTCCAGAGATCTGGGCCTCTCCTCCCACCTCCGTGCAGATCTGCCTTCAGGCTTCAGCCCCTGTGCAGCCTCAGGTAGGGGAGTGGCACTCATGGGCTCATCCCTGGATAGAGCATCCACCATCTGCCCCTCCTGGTGGAGACTCTGCTGAGTGCCATGGACTCTTGCCTGAGTCAGGTCATAGAACTGGGGTTGACCTGTGTTCAGTGACAGGATTCTGCATCTTTCAGGCTTGTACAGCCAGGACCTTTGGGATGTAGTATTCACAGAACACATAGTCTGTAGTCATCTCTCAGTCACTTCTTTTCTAACACTTGAATAAGAGTACATTAGACACTGATGGACAGGGAGAGCGAAGGAGAGCAATTCAGTTTTCAGTGACAGTTGCCAGTCTGTCATGAGAACAGTTATGTCACTGAGGAAAACAAACTCCACATGTAAAATAAGACTAGAAGTGTGATGAATAGACAGAAGCAAGTAGTGGTTTAACAAACAGATGTCATAGCTGAAATGAATGAATGCAAAAGATCATGACACTACTCCACATTCTAATGAAATGAAAATGATGTGACAAAAATGTAACAGGGAATCCCAGAAAGAGGAGAAGGAAGGTGAGGGTTCAGTGTTCCACCTTCTACTGAGTCAGCTGTCCTAGATACCTTTCACAGAGATAATCTCAACCAAAGCACTGGCTTCTTGGACATCAATAGACCTGTGGACTTGGAATTAGGACATATTACAGCCCAGGAATTTTGGGTAGTGGTCATGTGGTCAGTCCCTGGAAGGTGACTGTTTTGCAGTAACCTGGATGCCAGATGGTTTCGTGACTAGAGAAGTAACTAGAGAAAACTGGGACCCACCTCAATCTCTTCACCTCAAAGCTCATAAAATTGTTCTCCATTAATGCTCAAGAAGATGCCAAAAGGGAAAAGTATATATGCATAATTTCCAAATATTGCCCCCATATTTAGCCTGGGGAAACTCACCTCTTCTATAGGATCTGGGACCTTCTCTGCCATAATAGGGACCTCTCTCCTGCTCCCTTTCCTCAGTCTCTTAGCAAATGACCTGCCCAGACCTGGTCCTTAGACTCAGCTCTCACAGGACCCTGAGCTAAGTTTGCCAAAACCCAAAGGTCAACACACAGAGAACCTGAGTATTTGGGATAAAACCGTGGAAATGGTTGGTAGCAATCAGGACCCCTCTCCTCTCCTTTCCTATCTGCTCTTCACCCCGCTTCCACTCCCCTCTCCTTTCTTACATCCTCTCTGGTCACATATGAGCTGACTCAGACGACCACCTCCCAATCAAGGTAGGAGTTCTAGCCGCGTACACTGGTGCCCTCAGTGGAAAGTGCTTTCTGTTTGTTTCAGAAAACATCTGCCAGGATCATCTCCCTCTCAAAAGATTCAGTTTATTAACAACTTCAGGCCCTGAGTCCCAGTCCTGCCCCATTTAGGATGGCCCAAGAGTCCCCAGCTCTAGAGCACTCTGTAGCGATCCCACCTCATGCCCAGCCATGCCTCCCTCATTACTTTTGAGACAACCTGAGCATCAGATCTCCATCTCCAGACCTGGGTTCAGGATACACAATGAACAAAGCCAGCTGTTCCAAGCACGGGCCACTGAGGCCTCTCTGCACCCAGAAAGCACACTTTCTCTTCAAAATTCCCATTGTGAGTGTTCAAATGTGCCATCTAGTTCCAATTTTCCCTTGCATCTTTATAAAATAGGAACAGAGCCTCAGTAGGAAATAGTCTGTGTTATGAGAGTATTGGAGAATCAGACCCACCCTGGAGGTAAATCCAGGGGCAGGAGATGCAGTTTGCTTGTGTCCACACAATGTGTCAGTGGATACAGACCGATGGGTTCAAAGTACTGAATGGAATCTTATTTGCCTGTACCCTTGACATCTTGTTTTAAAAACACATCCTTTTTACTCCTCTAACCAAAACTGTAAATGTGATCAATTCTACAAAATATAACTTATTCTATTAAATTAGTCACTAAAATCTACCAAAACAACGATTGAAAACAAGGAACCAAAATTTGATTCCAGGAGCTGATTTGGCTGACTTCACGCCTGAGGGAATTTCACAATTCTGATGGCATAATCACTTGGCTTCCAATGTTGTTTGCATCAACCAGGACCTAGGGCTGTTTCTCAAACCAAAAGCTGTTTCTCAACACCAAGAGCTGTTTCTCAAACATGTATAATTCTATGCTACAGACGACATCCTCCTGTTTCAGAATTCCATAGTGTACATTGGATTCTCTAGTGAGGGTTTGACCTAAACAAAATGTTCCTCTTCCCATCATCAATTCCCCTACACATTCTCCTGGATACAGATATGTACAGATTAGGAACAAAAGGTACTACCTTGGAACATGCTGCATATCCTTCGTGCTGCAGAATCTATAACCATTTTTCACCTTTCTCAATATTGAAATGGGAAAGAATCCCCACATTTCAATATGCTATTTTCTGGAGCCACAGTGGCCTCTGAGCTCTGTGCTACCTTCTTGATGCACATCATGCCTGCCCCTGATTTTCACTTTTAAAAAATCTCTCCTTTCTGAACTAAAGTAGCTCAAATCCAGGAGCCCATTCAGCTTAGCACTGTCCTTTCAGAACCTCACACACCACACTCCTCCTATCAGAAGGAGACGCAGCTCCCTCCACATACTCCGGCCCTGTGTTCCTTCAGTCCACCCCCGCGGCAGCTCCAGAGGCACCACATCAGGAAGAGAACTCACTTGTGATGACAGAATCTCAGTGTGTCACTGTCTGACCTTTCCACTAACTATCTGCATATGAACAGGAGTGGGGAGGTTCTTCACTATGATGTCATATAACTGATGTATTTTACCCATGACCTCACTAAGCAAGCAGAATCGCTCATTCACTGCAAAGTCATATGTGGCCGTTTGAGGCAAAAACAAGTGATAACCTATTTTTCTCTTACAAAGAGAAAGCTGGAAATAGATAACTTTTGTTTTCCTGAAAGCCAGTTTTCATCAAAACTACCAGCTTTTTGTTGCTTGTATTTCTTTTGCGTTACCTAAAGACTTCAAGATGGCTGCTTCAGTTCTAGCAACCACATCGGTACTCAAGAAGAAAAGCGGTTCACAAGTCTGCTGTGCTTCCTTGTCTCATAAGAGCAACGTTTCCCCAAGAAGAGCCCAGCCAACAGACTGCTGTATCCACTGGAACAGCACTAGGCCACATGGTTAACCTTAACGGAGGGAACTTTGGAAATGAGTGTCAATTAAGGAAACCACAGGGCATCGTGAACAAATACAAGATGGTAGGGATCCCCTGTTGAGTCCATAACCTATGGCACACCCACCAACAGGATGGGAAACTTCTGAGCCCAAGGGCTATATCTTGGTCATGCTGAACTCTCAGGATAGAATTTTGCTCAGACAATACTAGCTATGCATACATAAGTTGAATATCTGATCTAGGGTCTCTGTCTTTGGTACAATAGAAACCACCATCCACATGCCCAGTTTCCAAGCATTTGTACAGTCCCTGAGTCCAGCACCTACCAGTGTGAAGCCATAGTATACCCTCATGACCACCCACAATTCCAGAATTAAGTGCAGAGATGTGTCAAGTGGGCCCCAACCACTCTTCCTCTAAATGAAGGCTTTCACATTTTCATGACAATCTAAGCCCCTTGTGCCTGGCCTTGAGGGACACAGGTGCCACACAGAGAAGAGAAATCTCTACCCTGGGGCCAACAGGCCACAGATCAGGCAATCACAGACATGAACAGCAGATCCTGCGTCTATACCTAGACCAAAGAATCCCTGATCTCCCAGCAGCTTTGCGCAGTGGCCACCAGGGAGCAGCAGAGAGTCACTTGGCAACACCACCTGGTGATGAGATGGGTCTGGGCCAGGGGCCTGGTCTTCTTTGTGTGAAAGGTCCCTCAGCCTAACCTTCATCTGGTCTACACCTGTTTCTTTCTTGGGTGCAACTGCCAAGTTTTCTCTCTACCTTCTCAGTATGAGGCATAAAATATTTACTCACTGATCTTCTCATTTAAATCAGGTTTTTATTACTTGATACAATTCCTCTGACAAATGATGACAATTTACTTATAATACACAGTTATATGAAGGGCTCATGGAGTTTATATTCCTCTGAGATTTTCTTATAAACACTTCTATCAGCACTCAACCTGACCCTGGGTTTCTGCACATATTGGATATACTAATACATAGTACGCAGGATCTACCCCAAGAGTTCACAACCAACGAAAATGATGTACATCACTATTTAGCAATTTCAGAAATTTATTTTCTGTGTTGTGAATTGAATCCATGAGTTTCATGCGAAAAACAAGGGTTTTTTTATATTTTATTTTATTGTATTTTATTTTATTTGAACAGTATCTCTGTAAGTCACAACGTTGCCTGGCTGTGCTTGAACTTGTGATACTCTGGCCTCATCCTCCCAGGGTGCTGGGATCACAGGCTGTATCCCTATACCTGCCTCCATTTAAGACTTTTATTGTCTGTCCACTGAGAAGCTGTGAGATCTGAATAATATCCTGCACCTGTGTGCTTCCGGCTGTCACCCACGAGGTACTTTCAGGAGAGTCTCTGCAGTGGGCTCAGTGACTGAACCTCTAAAATGGAGCTAGGACTCACCTGACATCTGCAGTCTGCTAGAAAGCATTTATGGGCAGGATCCCCCTACTGACTCAGACCAAAACCACCTGCTTCTAAGCCTGGATTAAACACAGGAAAGTCCTGGACTGGTCAAATTGGACTATAATGTTGGTATGCTGCTGTTGTTCTTTTTTTTTATCTCATTTATTACTGTCTTTAAAATAAAAAAAAAATCAAAGTTGGATGTGTGTCTCCAGTCTACCTGCTAGATAGGACAAGGACAAGACCATGCACAGGCAGACCTTCCGGCAGCTTCGGAAACACCACCTCCATGTCTCACCTCTGCATACCTGAAGGCTGAGCTGCAATGCCAGGACACAGTACGGGGTGGATGTCCTGGGCCTGCATATGCACTCACATGTGAAGGAGCATCCCCTGGGCTGATGGTGGTCTGCAGGGGTCCCCCTCCTTTCTCCGTGTACCTGAGCCTGAGTCCTGCTCTGGACACCAGAAATCTCCTGAAGCATCTGCCCTGAGGTGGGCTGATTTGCATAATGGGCAGCTCTCTCCAGCAAGGGGATAAGAGAGGCCTGAGAGGAAGCCACCCAGCCTTGGCCTCAGGGAGGAGCATTCGGGCACCTCTGCCATGGCCTGGACCACGCTCTTCATTGGCCTCCTTGCTCACTGCACAGGTGATACCCAGGACTCTCACACTCCCACACAGCCCCGGGCTCATCCCAGCTGCACCAGGGGTGAGTGTCTGAGGGAAGGAGCTCTCACCGTTAGTCCCATCTCTCTTCTCTCTCCCCGCAGGCTCTGTGGCCTCCTATGTGCTGACGCAGCCATCCTCAGTATCAGCGACTCCGGGACAGACAGCCAGGATGACCTGTGAGGGAAACAACATTGGAAGTAAAAATGTGCAGTGGTACCAGCAGAAGTCAGGCCAGGCCCCTGTGCTGGTCATATATTATAGTAATAGCAGGCCCTCTGGGATTCCTGACCGATTCTCTGGTGCCAACTCTGGGAACACGGCCACACTGACAATCACTGGTGCCCAGGCTGAGGACGAGGCTGACTATTACTGTCAGGTGTGGGATAGTAATGATGCTCACAATGACACAGGCAAATGGGGAAGCGAGACAAAAACTCACCACCAGCCTGGCTCCTACGGCCCCTGCCTGCCCTGGTCACAGAGACAGAGCAGAGGCTGCCACATAGAGACAAAGTTTCTAGTCTGTCCGCCTGGGACACCAGATTCCTGAGATATGGGGGCAGGACAGGTTCCTAGGCCTCCCCAAGTGCAGCTGATTCCATCGTTACCAGGTCTGGACATTTTGAACCAGTTGAACTGCCAGTTCCTTAGGCCCAGAAACTGTCAGCCTAGCGCGTTGTCTAGAGGTATGAAGAAGGAATAACTGTCAACTGACCTCATCTTAGTGTCTCTTAATAGGGTGATCTCTGCAAAATATTGTTTTAGGGATGTGCACTTGAGTGGGTTAACAGTTTTGGGAAAAAGGAAGATTTCAGTCACAACTGTGACACAGTAACATGGCCTCTGGTGGTCGGTGCCATGTTAGCTCATCACCATGGTGACTAAGCACAACTTTTATGCAGGCTGCAAACCCATCAATAACCAAATAATTTCCATGGCGGAAAACTGTGCGTTCAATGCGACCAACTGCTGGCTTGGAGAGTTACTTTTCATAAAAGCTTTTAAGCAAAAAATCTGACATTTATTGTTGACACCTGCACCCTCCAGGGCATCAGTATTTTTTAGCAAATAGTGAAAGCGACACAAGTGGATTCAGTCCACAGCACAAAAAATACTACTGTAGAATCACAGTGAGCAAAAGAAAGGGAGGGGTGTGTGTGTGTGTGTGTGTGTGTGTGTGAATTTACAGATGGAAACAGACACACACATCTCCACTGTGCCTGAGAGCTGCTAGGTAGCTCGGCCATAAAACACCAGTTCTCCTTGTGTTCACATGACCCTGCGAGAGTCCCCAGACACGACTGCTTAGCTGGGGTACAGATGGGGATAATCGCTCCCCCAGGTCCAAGCTGTTTCTCAAAGGTGTGTAATTCTATGCTGCAGATGACATGGCCTTGTTTCAGAATTCTATGGTCTTCCCTGGGATTCTCTAGTGAGGGTTTGACTAAAGCAAAGTGTTCCTGTTCCCATTATCGATTCCCCGACACATTCTCCTGGATACGGATATGCACACAGCAGGAACCAGGGAGCCACCTTGGGATATGCTGCGTATCCTTCCTGCTGTGGAATCTACAACCAGTTGTCACCTCTCTCAGTATTTTAATGGGAAAGAATCCCCAGATTTCAATACATTGTTTTATGGAACCAAAATTGCCTATAAGCTCAGGGCTACCTTCTTGATGGAAATTGTCAGATGAAGGAAATCATAAGATGAAAGATGGGAATTGCAATATCTTGTGGAAGATGACAGAGAGTGCTCCAAAACCTAAGCCATAAAAATAGTAGGTAACATGGAAGAATGCATCTCTTTATGATTTTATCCCTGACTCTGAAATACATTGCCCTCCCCTAGCCTTTCAGTATGCTTGCCTCTTCATGATGTCTGGGCTAAATTTCCTGGTGAAGTAAAGCCCTGAGAGGCATCCCCTGTACTTGCAGATGTCGTAAGAACCCATATAGTACATCATGACATGGAAGGGTAAGTTCATGTTAACAGCAACTAAAGTATCTTATTCACTGTTGCACATTCTTCTAGCTTTTATAGGTCACAGCTAGAGACCATACTCACAAGTGAAATAAATCAGATCTCCATGTGTAAGCAATGTATTGTCTCACTAGTGTAAGAACCTGAAAGAGTGAATAAAGATTGGGAGATATGATAGACATTGTGAAACAAAAGCAAACTGCTCAGAAGTAAAGAGCAATTGGGATGAGGGAAAACAGAAAAGAAAGAAGGGGAAAATTATGTATATGTGTATATACAGAATAGCTAACACAGTTGTACTACTGACTTATTTTGCTTTTTGAAAGGAACAGTTAATGATTAATTATTTGATCAATCTTGCATGTCTATATTTGTTCTCCTGAGTAACCACTTTGA
>NW_004955455.1:7159480-7161456 GCF_000276665.1 Chinchilla lanigera
ATAAAAAGTTTAAAAAACAAAGAAATATTTTCTGCTATAGAAAATTTCACATCTGGTGCAGACATTAAAAAGAGGACTCCAAACTGACTATATCTGTTGAAATCTACATCCACCTTCCAAGATGTATTTAAACTTGGTAGGGGAAGGCCAATCAGTCAAATGTATATGCAATCTAGCCACAATGAGCCCTGAAGGTCTTTATTTGTGATACTCTTCTGGATTGCTTGGAAATTTCCCATACTGCACATCATTCCTGCCCCTGAATATCATTTTTAAAAAATCTCCCCTCTTGGAACTAAAGTAGCTCAAATTAAGGACCCCATTCAGATTCTCACTGTCCTTTCAGATCCTCACACACCACACTCCCCCTATCAGAGGGAGACGCAGCTCCCTCCACACACTCCTGCCCTGTGTTCCTTCATTCCATTTCCAGAGCAGCTCCACTGGCACCATGTCAGGAGGGCGCTGACTTCAGATGACAGAATCACAGTGGGTCACTGTCTGAGCATTCCAGTAATTATCTGCATATGCACTGGAGTGGGGAGGTTCTTCCCTATGATTTCCTATAACTGATGTATTTTACCCATGACCTCACTAATCAAGCAGAAATGCTCTTTCACTGAGAAGATATATGTAGCTGCTTGAGACAAAGCAAGTGATAACCTATTTTTGTCTTATAAAGACAAAGCTGGAAATAGATGACATTAGTTTTCCTGAAAACCACTCTTCATCAAAAATGCCAACTGTTTGTTGTTTTCATTTAGTTTGCGTTGCCTACAGACTTCAAGATGGTCGCTTTAGTTCTAGAGACCACACCCATATTCAAGAAGAAAAGTGGTACAGAAGTCGACTCTGCTTCCTTGCTTCTTGAGAGCAACATTTCCCCGATGAGAACCCAGCCAACAGACTATTATATCCATTGGAACAGCTCTAGGCCGTATGGTCAGTATTAATGGGGAAACTTTGGAAATGGCTCTAGATACAAGAAACCACAGGGCATCACAGGCAAATAGAATATGGTGGGGATCATAACATTGCCTGGCTGTGCTTCAACTTGTACGACTCCGGCCTCATCCTTCCGGGGTGCTGGGATTACAGACATGCATCCCTACACCTGCCTCCATTTAACACTTTTATTGTCTCTCCTCTAAGAAGATGTGAGATCTGGATAATGCCCAGAAACTGTTTCTTGCTGTCATCCATAAGGTAGTTTCAGGAGAGTCTCTGCAGTGGGCTCAGTGACTGAACCTCTTAAATGAAACTAGGACTCACCTGATATCTGGACTCTGCTAGAAAGCACTTATGCACAGGATTCCCCTACTGACTTAAACCAAAACACCTGCTTCCTAGCCAGGATTAAACACAGGAAATTCCTGGACTTGGTCAAAGTTGGATGTGTGTCTCTGGTCCACCTGCTAGATAGGACCAGGAGAGGACCACCCACCGGAAGGCCTTCCGGAAGCTTGGGAAACACTACCTCCATTTTTGACCTCTGCATGGCCAGAGGCTGAGCTGCAATGCCAAGACACAGTACAGGGTAGATACCTGCATATGCACTGACATGTGAAGGAGAATCCCCAGGGCTGAGGGTGGTCTGCAGGGCCAGCCCTACTCTCTCTGTGTACCTGAGCCTGAGCCCTGCTCTGGACACCAGAAATCTCCTCCAGCACCTGCCCCAGGCTGGGCTGCATACCCAGGCCCTTTTCTCTCTCCCATGTCATTTCCTGCAGAGTAGGTCAGACATGACCAGAAGCTTCTATCCCTACCCAGCTGCAGGGCAGCCATCAGGACACCATAGTAAACACCCCCTGAGCAATCAGCCTTCTCCACAGCAAAGTAGGTGTCAGAGGACTGACCTGAGTTCCCTACGGACTCACTCAATTGCCCCAGAAGCAACCCCACAGGAATTCCTAACAGGCTCAAGCTCTACCCCAGCCTCAGAGAACCTCTAAGGTCATCTTGGGTGCCTCCTCCTG
>NW_004955455.1:7166322-7174212 GCF_000276665.1 Chinchilla lanigera
TGGTCATGTATAATGATAACAGCAGGCCCTCCGGGATTCCTGACCGGTTCTCTGGTGCCAACTCCGGGAACACAGCCACACTGACTATCACAGGAGTCCAGGTCGAGGACGAGGCTGACTATTACTGTCAGGTGTGGGATAGTAGTACTGATTCTCACAATGACACAGGCAAATGAGGAAGCAAGACAAAAACTCGCCACCAGCCGGGCTCCCACGGCCCCTTCCTGGCCAGGTCACAGAGACAGAGTAGAGGTTGCCACATAGAGATGAAGTTTCTAGTCTGTCCTCCTGGAGCATCAGATTCCAGACAAATGGGGCAGGGCAGATTCTTGGTCCACCCAGGTGCAGCTGATTCCACTGTTACTGGAACTGGACATTGTGAATGAGGTGAACTGCCAGTTCCCTCTGCCCAGAAACTGTCAGCCCAGCACAATGTCTACAGGTACAAAAGGGGAATAACAATCTAATGAAATCATCTTAGAGACTTGAAGCACCTTCAGTTCCAGAGTTCCGTATAGGGACGCTGAGTCCTCAAAGCCACCTCATGGGGGTCACTGTCTCCTTCTGCCGATTGCTGTCCTCTCACCTCCCTGTGCATCAATTCTCCATCTCAGAGTCTGTGTCTAGGAAGACCGTTCTGCAAAAGCCAGCTATACCCAGAAAGGAACATGGAACTTGGAGGGAACTCTAAATCCAGAAACCAAAGATTTCCTCCTAAATCTGCAGTGTACGTGTCCAAATGACACAAACAAGTCTGGCTGTTCCTTGCATTCCTATGAAATGGAAATAAAGCCTGGTATACTAGCTATTCTGCATTATGAAAGTTAGTTGGAGATTCAGTTCTGTTGTGGAGGTGAATCCTGGGAGGCACCAAGCGTCTCAAGTCCACACAGTTAGCCAGCTTGTAAAGCAATAGCTATGGGGAGCATAATGGAATCTATTTTAATTCTACCATTCAAGACTTTCACAAAACATCATTCTTTCCCCCATCCAAGGAGAAATGGAGCTGATCAGTTCTGAGAATTAGAGTTTGCCATATTAATGTTATCACTAAAAAAGCCTTGTCCACATGAAACCATTCACATTTCCTTGAGCCACAAATCTCCAAATAAAGCAAATAAAGCCAGCAATAATTACCATGCTCTGCCTATTATAAAACTATCCCACAACCAAAAACATGCCAACACTTTCCCAACAGCAGGCTACTAGACACACTATTTTCCTCCAGTATAGCTTTTTCTCCCACTTAGATACCCTGAACTTCACATACAGAAGTACAGACATAAAGTTAAATATTGCTAAGGTACCATATCATAGGTTAATGGCACACTGATGAGACATGGAGAAAACAACCCCCAAATTTGAAATATGCTGTTTCCTGAAGCTAGAATGGATTTTTAGAGATAAGGATTTGAGGTTCTTTTTTGTGATAAGTATAAGGTACAAATAATGTGTTTGCTACTTTTATTGAAGACGTCTAAGAAAGCTCAAAACAACTCACCCCTAAAATTGGAGCTAATATGCAGTCTCCAAAAACCTTTCATTACACTTGCCATTTCATGCACATCAGATACAATTTCTGGGAAGTGCACTGGGTTTCCATCTGGTCCAATAACCTCACGGACTCTGGTGTGACAGAGGAAGAGTTCATGCATCAGAGGGGATTAAAGTGTACATGTATACTGTTGCCCACTCCATGTACACGTACACTGTTTCCTGTTTCATGCTGCCATCCCATTTTCAGAAGAAAAATAACCCTTTTATTCTAATGATTAACTGAAGTGTTTGATATTTCCAGGAAAAAGGCATGAGTAATAAGCTTTCATAGGTTCTCATAAGTAACTTTTGTTTAGATTTCTACAAGCTTAAATAGCCTGTGACCTACAGATACCAGCCAGTGCATCACAAAAGCAGATCCTTGACATATGTAACTACCCTAGGGCTGCCCGGTCATATTCCTCTCCACCAAAGCTATACAAGCCTTGCACCTGCAACCCATAAGATATCTTGGATTCGTCATTTCTTCAGAGCAGAAGCCCAACATTGTAACTTGCAGACATGTTGCAAAACTAACTGTTCCCCCCATCAGTGTGTCTTTTTTTTTTCATCAGTTACCATTGGAATTGGACTTTTCACAGTTACAGTAGGCTTGTTGGATCTTCTTAAAAAGGAGAGTGTACAGTGAGTGGTAGTGGTACTATTGCTGCTCTCCCAGTGGAATAGAAAAAAACTCAGCTTCTGCATCAATGGTGTTTACCATGTACTTGCAGCCATGTCATTTTGCTCTATCAGATTCTACATCTTGTACAAAACAGCCAACAGGATAACTTCCTGTCTGGATATATACAAAACAACTTCTACCTTTCAGAACCCATGCAAATGTTATTGGAAGCAAAGAGATGAACTCAGCGGATATAAATCCAACCTCAACTACAGGTCTTTTAGGTCTTTAAAGGTGGCACTGCTTTATGTCAGCCCTCATCACAAGATACGATATATTTTATTTTCTATTCTGATGGAGCAGAAATGGAGGAGACTCAGGATTTATCATGTGCATAAAGGTCCAGCATAAGAATGGTTCAGTTTCCCAGTCATAGACAAGTTGCAAAAATTTCATTCTCCTTTAAAACATGAAAGTAAAATTCACAAACTTAAAGCAGTAGCCATGATTCCGTTCACAATAAGTTCATAAAGACATGCAACAATCCGAGTTTACTGACCTACTTTAAATTGTCTTGTTGTTGTAGAAACATTCATTGTGGCTAATTCTTGCAGTGAATTACAGGTGAGAAAATTGGGTAAGGTCTAAAAACTAGGTGTGAGACTCTTCCTGGGGTAGCTTACTTTCACCCTCCTTCATTACTTATGTGACTTTGCATTCAATAGTCCTTCTGCTAGTTTCCCATCTACTAAATCCAATTATACACAAATTGCTCTTCCTCCTTGCAGGTCACACCTCAGCATAGTCAGTCAGAATACTTCTTTGTAAAGGCACGTGTCTGTCACAGTGTGCAGCAATGGCTGCTTAGAGAATAAAAGATCACTCAGAGATGAGACTTAGTTCAGCCACTGAGAAGACACAGACTGGTTGATTCTTTGGTGTAGGACAGCCTCAGGGAAACAGCAACGAGCCGAGACCTCTGTGGTTATTTATTTGTAACACAAGGACAAGAGAACAAAGATGTAGAAGAAAAATACTTTACAAGAGATTACATAGGTGTTTTAGTCAGGGGACAGAGCGGGAAAATGATACCGGGTTATGTGGTATATGTTAACCTAGTTAAAGGCTGGTGCTGTCCAGGCTACACTCAAGAAGAAACCATCCTTCAGGGTCAGCAGTATCCAAAAGCCAGCTCTCAGATGGAAGTCAGGAAAATCCAAGCAATATATTCAGCCTGTAGTGACCTCACACTGAGACTCAGACTTGCAGTTATGCCACACTACAAGGACCTCAGAACAGTATGAGTCTTAGCTGAGAAATGTTCTGCAGAAGCTGAGTCCCAGTTGTGTACTTGGGTGGCACCCAAAGAAGCTTAATTCTCTAGGGAGACCACACACAATCCAGATGCTTTGAGTTAGCACAGTGTGACAGAATGGGATTTTAGAACCTATCTCCTTCGCCCATGTCAGCCACCTGGTCCTCCTGCTCCTTCTCCAGGTACTGACTCTCATTATCCTGCATTGATCCCAGTGCTAACTCTTCTGTCAGGGCTATTCCAGAGATCCAGGCCTCTCCTCCCACCTCCGTGCAAATCTGCCTTCAGGCTTCAGCCCATGTGTAGTCTCAGGTAGTGGAGTGGCACTCAGAGGCTCATCCCTGGATAAATCATCAACATCCACCCCTCTTGGAGGAGACAGCTGCATGCCATGGACTCTTGCCTGAGTCAGGTCATAGAACTGACCCTGGGGATGAGCTGGGTTCAGTGGCAGGATCCTGCATCCTCTAGCCTTATGCATCCAGGAACATGAGGATATGGCATTCACAGAACACGCAGTCTGTAGTCGTTCGTCAGTCAGTTCTTTTCTGAAACTTGAATAAGAGTACATAAGACACATGAACAGGCAGAGGGAGGGAGAAAGCCAGGATCATGTGCCTCTCAGAAAAACTCAATTTATTAGCAGTTTAAGGCCCTGAGTTTAAAGTCTTGCCCCATTTAGGATGGCCCAAGAGTCCTCAGCTCCGGTTCTAGAATGCTCAGTAGTGATCCCACCTCATGCCCAGTGTGGCCTTCCTCATTACTTCTGAGACAACCTGGACATCAGCTCTCCATCTCCAGACCTGAGTTCAGGATACACAATGAACAAAGCCAGCTGTTCCAAGCATGGGCCACTGCGGGCCTCTCTGCACCCAGAAAGCATAGCTTCTCTCCTAAATTCCCAGAGTGAATGTCCAAATGCTGCATCTAGTTCCAATTTTCCCTTGCATCTTTATAAAATAAAAACAGAGCCTCAGATAGGAGATAGTCTTTGCTATGAGAGTATTGGAGAATCATATCCACCCCAGAGGTAAATCCAGGGGCAGGAGATACATTTTCCTTGTGCATACACAGGTTGTCAGTACATGCACACCGACAGGTGTAAACTATGAATGGAATCTTATTTGCCTCTACCCTTGACATCTTGTTTTGAAAATAATTATTTTCACTCTTCTAACTCAAACTGTGTGATCAGTTCTATAAAATATAACTTATTCTATTAAATGAGTCACTAAAATCTACCAAAGCCCACAGTTGAAAACAGGAAACCCATTTTTGATTCCAGGAGCTGGACTTTCTGACCTTACGAAGGAGGGAATCTCACAATTCAGGGGGCATAGTCACTAGGCTTCCCACGTTGTGTGTATCAACCAGGACCTAGGACTGCACCAGGAGCAGTTCCTCAAAGATGAGGAATTCTGTACTGCAGGTGACATGGCCTTGATTCAGAATTCCATGGACCACACTGGGGTTCTCTAGTGAGGGTTTGACCTAAACAAAGTCTTCCTGTTTCCATCATCAATTCCCCTCCACATTCTCCTGGATAAGGATATACACCCAGGAGGAATCACAGGAGCCACCTTGGAACATGCTGCATATCCTTCCTGCTGCGGCATCTACAACCATTTGTTACCTTTCTCGATATTTACACAGGAAAGAATCCCCAGATTTCAACACGCTATTTTCTGGAGCCACAGAGGCCTCTGAGCTCTGCGCTACCTTCTTGATGCACTTCATTCCGGCCCCTGATTTTCACTTTTAAAAATCTCTCCTTTCAGAACTAAATTAGCTCAAATCCAGGACCCCGTTCAATTTCCCACTGTCCTTTCACATCCTCACACACCGCACCGCTCTTATCAGAAGGAGATGCGGCTCCCTCCATACACTCCTGCCCTGTGTTCCTTCAGTCCACCCCCACGGAAGCTCCAGAGGCACCATATCAGGGAGGAAGGTGACTTGTGATGACAGAATCTCAATGTGTCACTCTCTGTCCTTTCCACAAATTAACTGCATATGCGCTGCACTGGGGAGGTTCTTCCTTATGGTTTCCTATAACTGATGTATTTTGTCCATGATCTCACTAATCAAGCAGAAGTGCTCTTTCACTGTAAAGTCATATGTGGCCACTTGAGGCAAAAACAAGTGATAACCTATTTTTCTCTTACAAAGATGAAGCCGGAAATAGATGCTTCTTTTTTTCCTGAAAGCCTCTCTTCGTCAAAAATACCAGCTTTTTGTTGATTATGTTTCTTTGCGCTGCCTACAAACCTCAATATGGCTGCTTCAGTTCCAGCTACCACACTCATATTCAAGAAGAAAAGTGGTACACAGTTCTGCTCTGCCTCCTTGCCTCAGAAGAGCAATATTTCCCCAAGAAGAATTCAACCAACACACTGCTGTATCCATTGGAACAGCACTAGTTCACATGGTCAGTCTTAATGGAGGGAACCTTGGAATTGAGTGTAAATTTAAGGAACCACGGGGCACCATGAACAAATAGAAGATGGTAGGGATCCCCTGTTGAGTCCAT
The DNA here is from genome assembly GCF_000276665.1 of Chinchilla lanigera. Classification (NCBI taxonomy): domain Eukaryota; kingdom Metazoa; phylum Chordata; class Mammalia; order Rodentia; family Chinchillidae; genus Chinchilla; species Chinchilla lanigera. The sequence continues at coordinate 7,172,329 of NW_004955455.1, forward strand.
AACCTCAGTGTGACTACTGCACACCCACCAACAGGATGGGAAACTCATCAGCCCAAAGGTTGTGTCCTTGTTCTGCTGAATTCCCAGGATAGAATTTTGGTGAGACAACACTAGATTTGCATAAATAAGTTGAATATCTTATCTAGTGTCTCTGTCTTTGGTGCAGTAGCCACCACCATCCACATGCACAGTTTCCAAGTATTTGTATAGTCCCTGAGTCCAGTGCCTGCCAGCGTGAAGCAATAGTACCACCCTTATGATCACCCATAATCCAGGAATAAAGTGCAGAGATGTGTCAAGTGGGCCTTGACCTTTCTTAATCAAAATTAAAACTTTAACATTTTTATGGTGATCTAAGCCCCTTGTACCTCGTCTGAGGGATACAGGTGCCACACAGAGAAGACAAAACTCTACCCTGGGGCCAACAGGCCATAGATCAGGCAATCCCAGACGTTAACAGCAGATCCTGCATCTACCTCTGGACCAAGGAAGCCCTTGATCCCCCAGCAGCCTGTGCACAGTGGCCACCAGGAGGCAGCAGAGAGTCACTTGGCAACACCGGCTGATGATGACGTGGGTCTGGGCCAGTCACCAATCTCCTCTTTGTCTGAAAGCTCCCTAAGCCGAACCTTGACCTGGTCTATGCCTGTTTCTTTCTTGGGAGCAACTGCCAAATCTTCTCTCCCTAACTTCTCAGTATGAGGCATAAAATATTTGCTCACTGATCTTATTCTCATTTAATTCAGGTTTTAATTTCTTAATACAATTGCTCTGCAACTAAGGACAATTTAATTATAATACGCCAATGTATGAAGGGTTCCTGGAGATTATCCCCCATTGGGACTTTCTCATAAACATTTCTATCAGCGTTTGACCTGACGCTGTGTTTCTGCACATCAGGGGTAGACTAAGACCCGACACCCAGGACCTACCCCAAGAGCTCACAACCAAATAAAGAAATTTATAGCACTTATTAGCACTTTAAGAAACATATTTTCAGTACTGTGAATTGAATCTATGAGCTTCATGCTGAAATACACTTGGTTTTTATATTTTATTTTATCATATTTTATTGTATTTGAGACAGGGTCTCTGTAACTCGCAACATTGCCTGGCTGTGCTTGAAGCTATGCTACTGTGGCCTCATCCTCCCAGAGTGCTGGATCACAGGCTGCATCCCTATGCTGCCTCCATTTAAGACTTTTATTGTCTCTCCCCAAAGAGGTGTGAGAGCTGGATAATGCCCGGCACTTGTCTGTCTCTTGCTGTTACCCATGAGGTAGTTTCAGGAGAGTCTCTGCACTGGGCTCAAAGACTGAACCTCTAAAATGAAGCTAGGAATCCCCTGACATCTGGACTCTACTAGAAAGCATTTATGAACAGGATTCCCCTACTGACTCAGACCAAAAGCACCTGCTTCTCTACCAGGTTTAAACACAGGAAAGTCCTGGACTTGGTCAAAATTGGATGTGTGTCTCCAGTCTACCTGCTAGATGGGACCAGGACAGGACCACCCACAGGCAGACCTTCAGGCAGCTTGGGAAGCCCCACCTCCATGTCTGACCTCTGCAGGGCCAGAAGCCTGAGCTGCAATGCCAGGACACAGTACAGGGTGGATGTCTAGGACCTGCATATGCACTCACATGTGAAGGAGCATCCCCCAGGCTGAGGGTGGTCTGCAGGGGCCCCCTACTCTGTCTGTGAACCTGAGCCTGAGCCCTGCTCTGGAAACCAGAAATCTCCTCCCGCACCTGCCCCAAGCTGGGCTGATTTGCATAATGGGCAGCTCTCTCCAGCAAGGGGATAAGAGAGGCCTGGGAGGAAGCCACCCAGCCTTGGCCTCAGGAAGGAGCATTCGGGCACCTCTGCCATGGCCTGGACCAC
>NW_004955455.1:7174312-7175337 GCF_000276665.1 Chinchilla lanigera
AGGCTAGCCCTGCCCTGCACAGAACAGCAGCCTCCCCATTCTCTACTGGTTCCTCACTCTAACCTGGCAGAGTACCAAGGCCACAACAACTGCAGGCTGAGTGGGGCTCCTGGGGACACCCAGGCCACAATGGGCAAAGCAGTAGCCCTTGCTTTCATCCTGGCCCTTGCAGTTCATCCTCACACTCCTATCCTGCTGCAGCCCAAAGAGCCTAGATCCAAAATTCAGAACCCGGAATTCTGACTCAACTCTGGGACTGGATCCTACTGCTCTCTGTTTGCTTGGCCCTCGAGTCTCTCTAGGCCTCCAGTTTACCTGCAGTGACATTAGAATGTCTAGAGGAATCATGAGAACTTTGTTGTTTTTTAAAATTAAGTGACAAAAACCTTGAGAGAGTCTAACTACTTAGAAACAGATTCTGTGGGTTTAGTCATTGATCCAGATTTTAGAATCTCCCGGGCTTTATTGGAAATCCAAGAAGACTCAGCGAGAGATGTTCGTGTTTTCCGGGAAACAGGCAACTGCAGGTTTGGATAAGCAACAGAACCAGTTTCATCAGAACTGCTGCGTGGACTGGGACAGCAGTCCTCCGCCCTGAGGAATGAAGGGTTTGTGATGACGTAAAAGTGATAGCTATGTGTTGACATGGTGATGGTGGTGTTATCTGAGGGGCTCTTTATCTTTAGCCAGAGAAACAGCAGGTGTCTCCTGTAATACCACAGCTGCCCCTAGTCAGGTGGAGGGACCACCAGTTTCTGATTCAAAACAGATAAAAATTCTGGGACCTAGAGGTGAGAATCACATTTTTTCTGGACGTCCACATTTCCTCTAAAAGAGCGCATTTTCACTTGTGCTCTCCATTTTCTAACAACAAAAAAGTGAATTTCAGCAGTAGGACAAGATTGTAGGGGCTGCTGACCTCCCTTCCCACTGCAAATGACAGCTCTGTGTCCTGTGCTGGCACTGAGACTTGACTCTGTCTTCACCTTCTCAGAGACCAGCACTTTGGCATCACCTGGAAGAGG
>NW_004955455.1:7179687-7196043 GCF_000276665.1 Chinchilla lanigera
TTCTCTGGTGCCAACTCCGGGAACACGGCCACACTGACAATCACAGGAGTCCAGGCCGAGGACGAGGCTGACTATTACTGTCAGGTGTGGGGTAGTAGTACTGATCCTCACAATGACACAGGCAAATGAGGAAGCAAGACAAAAACTCACCACAAGCCGGGCTCCCACAGCCTCTCCCTGCCCTGGTCAAGGAGGCAGAAGAAAGCATGCCACACAGAGATGAAGTTTCTAGTCTGTCCTCCTGGGACATCAGATTCCTGAGATATGGGGGCAGGGCAGGTTCCTGGACCTCCTCAGGTGCAGCTGATTCCACAGTTACAGGGACTGGATATTTTGAATGAGTTGAACTGCCGGTTCCCTATGCCCAGAAACTGTCAGCCCAGCACATTTTCAACAGGTACTAAGGGAGAATAACTCTCAACTGACCTCATCTTAGTGTCTCTTAATAGGGAGATCTTGGCAAAATATTATGTTTGGGGAATGATGATGTGAGTAGGTTAACACAATTTTGCAAGGCAGGTGGATTTCAGTCATAACTGTGACATAGTAACATGGCCTCTGGTGGAGGATACCATGTTGGCTCACCGCCATGGTGACTAAGCAGAATTTTCATGTTGGCCACCAACCCATCAATAGCCAAATAATTTCCATGAGGAAAAACTGTGTGCTCAATGCGACCAACTGCTGGCTTGGAGAGTTACTTTTCATAAAAGCTTTTAAGCAAACAATGTGACATTTATTGTTGACACCCGCATCCTCCAGGATATCGGTGTTTCTGACCTAATAGTTCAAGTGACACAAGTAGATTCAGTCCTCAGCACAAAAAATACTCACTGCAGGATCACAGTGACCACAAGAGAGGGAAGTGTGTGTGTGTGTGTGTGTGTGTGTGTGTGTGTGTGTGTGTGTGAATTCAAGGAGGAAAACAGACATACATCTCCACTGTGCCTGAGAGTTGCTGGGTCAGCTCCACCATAAAACACCCAGTTCTCCTTATGTTCACATGAGCATGTGAGAGTCCCCAGACACGACTGCTTAGCTGGGGTACAGATGGGGATAATCACTCCCCCAGGTCCAAGCTGTTTCTCAAAGGTGTGTCATTCTATGCTGCAGATGACATGGCAGTATTTCAGAATTCCGTGGTCTACACTGGGATTCTCTAGTGAGGGATTGACCTAAACAAAGTGTTCCTGTTCCCATCATCAATTCCCCGACACATTCTACTGCATACGGATATGCACACAGCAGGAACCAGGGAGCCACCTCCGAACATGCTGTATATCCTTCCTGCTGTGGAATCTACAACCAGTTGTCACCTCTCTCAATATTTAAATGGGAAAGAATCTCCAGATTTCAATATGTCACTTTATGAAACTAAAATGGCCTACAATCTCTGGGCTACCTAACTGATGAAAATTGTCAGAAGAAAGATCATAAAATGAAAGATGGAAATTGCAATATCTTGTGGAAGATGGCAGAGAATGCTCCAAAACCTAAGCCATAAAAATAGTAGGTAACATGGAAAAATGCGTCTCTTCATGATTTTATCCCTGACTCTGAAATACATTGCCCGCCCCTAGCCTTTCAGTATGCTTGCCACTTCTTGCACGTCTGACCCAAATTTCCTGGTGAAGTACAGCCCTGAGAGGCATCCTCTGTACTTGCACACGTAAGAACACACACAGTACATTATGACATGGAAGGGTAGGTTCACATAGCCAGCGAGTAAAATATCTTATTCACTGTTGCACATTCTGCATGAATGCACACTGCTTCTGACCCTGCCCTCTGAAAGGCATAGAGAAAAACTCAGATTTTGCCTCATGGTTCTTCCCCTGCACCTGCAGTTATACTGTTCTGCACCAGTACATTCCAAAGCAGGGGCAGAAATGGCCAATGACATCACTTCCTGTCTGGATTGTACAAATCTGCTTCTGCCTTCACAATCCATGCAGTAGTTATGGGAGCAAACCAATAGATTCAATGGATATAAAAACCAACCTCAGCTGCAAGTACATTAGGTCTTTCAAGGTGGCATTATGTAAGCCATACCCATCTCGAGATGTAGCATTTGTTACTTACTGTTGTGTATAGGGTAGAAATGGAGGAAGACTCAGAATTTATCATCTGTATAAAGGTTCAGGTAGGAAAAGCATTAAAGTTTCTCAACACTATGAGCGGTATTTCAAACAGTGCACGCTGCCTCTGCAGAGTAAAAGCAGCATTGACTTAGAGGATTTGCTATGACTGTGTCCAGGAAAAGTTAACAAGCACATACAGCAGTGACAGTGTTCTCCAGGTAAGAAAATTGGCTCAAGTCAGGAAATAGGAGCTAACACTGGTACTGAGGCAGCCGTTCTCAAACTTTCCTCACTGTTCCTGAGGTCTAGACTCCCAGGACCACTGCTGGCTGCTCACCCATTAGATCCAAGGATGGTGAGCCATCCCCACTGCTATCTGCAGGTAAGACCTCAGGACAGTAACTTGGAATTGTTCTCTATAAATATGCTCACTTTGGTGTTGTTAGTTATGGACATTCACATAGCCTGTTATTTCAGACTACTACTCTCCCCATTACCATCAAGAGCCCATTTCTACAACAGGCTTCTGCAATCTGCACTGGGCTATAGAGCCACTTTAGGGACATAGGTGTTCTCCCACTCGCATGTGTGTCAAACACTTGCTGAGGACTGGGGATTTAGCTCAATGGCACAGCACCTGCCTGGCAAGCGCAAGGTTGTGAGTTCAATTCCTGGTACTGGAAGAAAAACAACAACAACAAAAAATTAACTTGCTGAACGGAATGACCTCCAAGTCATACAGCCATCTATGAGCACAGCCTGAACTGGAGACGCCGCCTTGGGACCAGCAGGTGAAGAGCATACCCTAGACTGGGGCCCTGCAGCCACACCCCTCCACACCCAGTGCCTCTGAGGCTGAGCCCTCCTCTGGATCCCACAGAGCTCTTCAAGCAGCAGAACGCAGCCTGGGCTGATTTGCATAATAGGCAGCTTTCTGCAGCAAGGGGATAAGAGAGGGCTCAGAAGATGCCAGCCCAGCCTGGACCCAAGGACACAGCATCACAGACATCTCCACCATGGCCTGGACCCCCCTCTTCCTCTGGCTGCTGGCTCATTGCATTGGTACTTCCTCAGAGCCAAACCCACCCACGAAGCCCAGGGCTCTGGGAACACCCTGGCCCTCACTCTGAGCAGATGAGATGCCTGCTTGTGTGGGCAGAATTCTCAGGAATCTATTGCAGGAAGAGGGACCCTGGGTCTAAGTTCCTCACACTGTGCTCACTGGATGTGTGGGTCTTAGAGGTTACAGCCACTGGGAAAGGGCTCAAAGCCTCTATTCTCCAGCAACCTCAAAGATCACTGATGGACACTGATGGGAGAAGGCTCCTAAGGGCCCAGGGAATACCTGGTCCTCCTTCAGACCTGGCAGAAGTGGGTGTCTTGGAAGGATTTTTCATTGACTAATGTTTTCTTTCTTATTTTTGCAGACTCCGTGGCCTCTTACACCCTCACTCAGCCACCATCAGTGTCGGTGACCCCAAGGGAGACAGCCAAAATCACATGCTCTGGAGAAAATTTGGGAGATAAATATGCGTGTTGGTACCAGCAGAAGCCAGGCCAGGCTCCTGTGCTGGTTATCTATGAAGACAGCAAGCGGCCCTCAGGGATTCCTGATCGATTCTCTGGTTCCAACTCGGGGAATGAGGCCACCCTGACCATCGCAGGAGCACAAGCTGGGGATGAGGCTGTCTATTACTGTGCTGCAGCACTTGGTTCTGGTAGCAGCTTTCAGTGACTCACAGTGACACAGACAGATGAGGACATGGCACAAAAACCTCACCAGGCTTGGTCGTCACTGTTATTCACCCTCTGAGCCATAACCGTGACCTTGGTCTCCACTTACTGAGACTGTTTTTCCTGAAGCCCAAGCTACAGGAGAAGTGTGTAGAAGCCCACTTAAAATATGATTCTTTCCCACAATTAGTTTCACTTCAAATCAAAATCTATTTACTTTAATCCATGGCTCTGCTGATACTAGTTCACAGGTTCCTGGTTAGAAAATGCCTCCAGAAAGCCTAGTTTCTGCGTGAGACACTGACGCTTACTTCTTTCTCTTTCAATGTAGCATGTGCAGGAGAAAAGCTCATCGTGACACCTATGTCTCTGGGAACTTGTCCTTAAAAAGGACAAAGGACCGTAAGTCCCATGGAACAGTATCTACAGGATAAAATGTGCTAATCTGTCCAGACCAACTTGTGCATCAGAAAGCAAATCATTCTGCATGTGTGACTAAGAAGTGTGCACATGTCTTCCATCTGTGAACAAGGATAGAAATGTCTTTTCATAAGGCATTTCATTTCATTAAAAGTAACTTAGCCCTGTTACAAATCCCCTAAGTCAAAACTGGGGCTCTGTGTAAGATTGACATTGTCTTGGTTACTTTTCTGTCATTGCTGGGACAAAATACCCAACACCCAAAATTAAAGGGGGATAGATTTATTTAGCTCACAGTTTGTAAAGGTTTCGGTCCATAATCAGCTGGCTCCAAAGCAGGGTGGCACAGGGCAGAGGGGCAACAGTTCAAGCCAGTAGAAGACAGCAAAGCAACAAGAACAAAAAATCAGGGAGAACAAGCCTCTTTCCTCCTTTATATTGTATGCAGGCTACCTGCCCTCCAATGGGTATAGGACTCGCACCATCTCCATGGCCTCCTCTTGCACAAGCTCAGGAAATTTACAAAGTGAGGACCCTGGCCCCTTGCTGAATCACTTAGTTAAACTTCTAAACTTCTCAAATTGAAATAATGAACAACACCCCAAAGTGGTAAGGGCATGTGGTTTATACCCCAGGGTGTAGAACTGCTCAGTTACTTAGTAAAACTTCTAGATTTCTCAAGTTGCCACAATGTATCAACCTTTACAGACAGGAGCACTAGTTTCTGCTCCTCTCACACCTTGTCTGCTGGATCCAAGGCCCACACTGCAGCATCCCTGACACCTTTGCTGGAGCTGCTACACCATCTCCCTGCTCAAGGACTCAACACCACGCAAACTTCCCTCCCTCGTGACAATTGGGTTGGAGCTACAGCCTCAAGTGTGAAGATACCGCTTCCAGAAAACCCACTTGATCATAAAGTGTCCATGCTTCTTCTTGTTGAGAAGTGTGGGATACAAAAACTGTCTACTTTGTGGCAGGGTATCTAGATTTCTAAAAACAACTAGATTCTATCCATTTCTCCTAATATGGAAGAATGACTTTCCTTACGGTTTACTTTTCCTCACCTGATTTCATGTGTCTAACTGAGTGAGTGTTCCTGAATACTTTCCACTTCCAGTAAATAGTAACTCTACGATCCAAGTATCATGACCTGGGAGAGCTCTGGCAGTCTTGCTGAGAACCCAATGGCACACGCCCCAGCGTACATGTTACGCCATGGATGGGAAAGGTGACAGTGTAGATGTGCGCTGTTGACCGTTCAACATGAATGCACACAGTCTGCCACCCTACTCTCTGAGAGGAAGAGAGAAGAATTCAGTTTCCAAATCGATGGTGCATACCATGCACCTGCAAAAATGCTATTCTGTTTTAGAAGTTTCCATGTCTAGTGCAGATGTTGAAAATAGGACTCCAACTTATGTGAATCTGTTGAAATCTATTCCACCTTCCCGGATCTATTCAAACTGTGTAAGGCCAAGTCAATCTATTAAATGTATATAAAATCCAGCCACAACTCATGAGCCCTACTATGCCATTGTCCCCCCACCTCAGGATGAACTATCAAAATTATTAACTGCCATGCCTGGAGGGCAGATGGGGAGACACAGAACTTATCGTGTGCATTAATGACTACTCAGGACTCTGCAGTGAGCTCCACATCTCAGAACTTTAACTGGACCCTCTGGTTGTCCAGCATGCAGACAGCCCTCTGCATCCTTCCAGGTGACTTTTGTAAGCCTGCCCTGCAAATCCTTATATAGAATGTATACATTTATATATTATAATAAATTATATTATATATTTATTTGTTCATCTAGTGAATCTAACCGATACAGATTGCAAACAGATTTCTCTAAACTATGGTTACGTTTTTGCCAAAATGACTAAAAGGGGGCCCTCTGGAGTAGATAATTTTTTTTCCAGCAAAAACAAGGCACATGGGTACAGGAGCTGGACCTGCTAAGACTCACTCCACACCGAGATGACACCGCCCTGTGCTGCACTGGGAAGGGCATGGAGGGTGCAGCTGATGGAGGGTGAAATTTGTCTCCCTGTCCATTTCCTCTTGGGTGTCTGGGGATTGGAAACGACCTAGAGGAAAGCTACTGCTCTAAGACTCCTCTACCAGCAGGGGGCAGCAAAGCTAAAGCTAGGAGAGAAATTGCGGTTGGCTGCATAGGGCTTGCCAAGGGGTGAACAAGAGCTAAGGGTCAGTCGTGCATTAAAACACAAGCAATGCCTTAGGTCCTATGCCCGGGGCTTCAGTGACCACATTCTGAGAGACAGATCTTCACAGCCACAGCAGGACACTAGAGGGAGCCCAGGCACAATGGGGTCCTCACCTGGGAAGTGCACTGGAGTAACCTGGCCCCAGGTATCAGGCCAGGAAGCTCCAGCCAGACTGAAATTCCCTCGAGGGACCACCCCAAGGTCCAGATGCTATAGCAGGGAGCTCAGTGTGAGAGGACAGGGCTCCCAGGACCTGTGTTCTTCAGCCAGGATGGGCTGGATGGATGGGCTTCCTCACTCTCAAGGTATTGTCTCTCACTATCTTGTGGTGGTCCCAGCGTTGGCCCCCTACTCCAGTGATACCTATGCACTCCTCCCAGCCTTTGCTCCCACCTCCAGGCAGATTGGTCCTCAGGCTACATCTCCTTTGCTCAGATGCAGTCTCAGGTTGGGAAGCGAGCCCTCAGGGCCTCATCCTGGATGGCGCATCTACAGCCTCTTTGAGAAGAACCCCCAGAGTTATACGGATGGCTACCTGCCTCAGGTCACTGCTCTGACCATGGCACTGTCCGGTTCAGTGGTAGGGGACTCATCACTGGAGGGGCCCATGCTCATCCTCATCCAGACTTCAGTCCTGAGAAAAGATCATGACGCTGAGGACCCCCACAGGTACCATGGAACCTAAAGGTGGATTCTCCACTAGATCTGCTTTGGGCACTTTTTTCAAGATGACGCAAAACATGGATGGGAGAAAAAAATAATTGGCTTGTCGATTGGCTTGTGTAATGAGGGATGTCAAATAACACATGTAAAAGAAACTAGAAATTGCAATGAATCAATAAAAGCAGATAGCTGGTAAGACAATCAAGGTATAATTTGTGATACGATTAGTAAGTATTGCAACAAGCTGAAAAAAATACTAAAAGAAATGTTAAGAATGACACAAAAGTGCGCCTGAATTAGGAGGAAGATGAGATCTGTGGTCTAACTGTGGTTGAATCAGGTGTCATCAATTATCTCTCTACCTTTAAATTCCTTCTTTAATTTTTTATTAGTACATTCGTAGTACATAATGTTTATACACCTCGTGGGGAGGTATGTACATAACACATCCTAAGCCTTTTTTAATCCTCTTGCCCTCCTCTGCCTCTCCCCTTCCTCGGTCTGTGGGTCCATTTTCCTTCTGCAAAAGATCAATGTCCCTGTTTCCTACTATCGATCTTTTATTTTGTTCTTTCCTTATATTTTGGATTTCTTATACAAAATCATGAGTTTTTCCTTCCTTATACATAACTCTCTTGTTTCTTTATCTTTTCTGAATGCTTTGGATGATGATTTGAGTACTATTGAACAGGAGTGGTGATAGTGGACATCTTTGTCTTGTTCCAGCTTTTAAAGAGAAAGCTCTCAGTTTTATCCCATCTAACATAATATTGCGTGTAAGTTTGTTATAATGGCTTTTATCAGATTGAGATAAAGTCCTTCATACTTATTTTCTTCAGAACTTTTAATCATGAATGTATGTTGGATTTTGTCAAAGGCTTTTTCTGTCTCTAGTGAGATGGTCATGTGATTTTTATCCTTGCTTCTGTTTATGTGATGTATTACATTTATTGTTTTGTATATAGACTCATCCCTTCATTCCTAGGATTAAGCCTACTTGGTCATGATGTATTATTTCATCAATAGTCTCTCAGTGGTGGATAGCTGAGCTGGGCCCAAGACAGACCACAGTCCAGGAGGGTTGGAACAATGGTCATGAGGTCAGTGGCTAAATGGCTAGAAGGTGGCTGTGATCAGGAACTTTAAAGGTCACAAGTAAGACCTAATCAAAGAAGCAGTGGAAGGACACTGAGACTCCACTCTCTTTTTCTCAGACATTTTTCTGCTTCTACAGCTGCAGTGAACCCAGCATGATGAGTAGTCCCAAGAGAGGAGTAAATTTGCATAAACCCCAAATACTGTTTGCAGGAAACACCTAAGAAAAGTATAAGAGAGTCCTGGGGGAGCCAAGCTGTGCTGTAGATCTGTTCATGAGGCAGAGTTCAGAGACATCTCTGCCATGGCCTGGACCCCTATCCTGGTCCTCCTCCTCACTCTGTGCGCAGGTGACTAGCTCCAGGTCCAGAGCCACGACCATGAGTAGGACTACCCAAAAATGTGAGCTCAAGCCTGGAAGAGGTTCAGGGTGGGTTCCTCTAGGAGTAAGACATGTATCATTGGATCCTCTGTCCTCTCCTATCCTGCAGGATCTATGGCTTCCTTCGAGTTGACACAGCCACCCTCTCTGTCGGTGATCCTGGGACAGACAGCAACAATTACCTGCTCTGGAGATGCACAGCCAAAAAAATATGCATACTGGTTCCAGCAGAAGCCAAGGCACACTCCTGTGTGAATAATATACAAAGACAGTGAGCAGCCCTCAGGGATCTCAGAGATTCTCTGGCTCCAGCTCAGGGACAACAGCCACCCTGACCATCAGCACAGCCCAGGTTGAAGATGAAGCACATTATTACTGTTTATCAATAGACAGCAGTGATAAATATAGCACAGTGATACAGAGATATAGGGATGGAGACACAAACTCCTTAGCTGGCTGTGTTAACACTCTTCCTCCACCACCAGGCAGACTGGAAACAAAGCCATGAGCAACTCTGGTATACCTAACCCACATAGAAGAAATCTTTCCCTCTCTTTCAAGCCCTCCACATACTCTCTGCACAGGGTAGACTCTACCTGGAGGGCTCAGAAGAGGACAAAGAGATGGAGACGTCTATCCATCATGATAGCTCTGGATTTCTATATGATAGAAACTAAGCCATTGCATTGCTCAAATATTCTAGATACTTCCTAAAAGTGCTTGATTCCTAGCCTATCCTGAAGCCCCAAATCCCATGGCAGTCTGGGATCCTGAACAGAGCAAATTAGTGCAGTAGACCTGCTGAGATCTACCTGGATCCCCCCATCAACAGTGAGCAATCCACCCACCTAACCTCAGATTTCTGTCATATCCTAGAAGTGTTCACAGTGGAAAGTACACTGATACGCAGCACTCCCTTCCCAAGGCTCATGTCCCTTCTCTGAATATCTAATTTTAATGGATGTCTGTGGCCCTGAACAAAAGGTCCTACCAGAATTTAGGACACCATGAAAGGATTCCAGCTTTAGAGTTCACTGCATGGATGTTGAGTTCTTAATTGCTTCCTCATATGAGTCACTCTTTCCTGGTGTCCAGTGCTTTCAGGATAGCCTATGCATCAATTGTGTAAAGAATACCCAAACAAAGATAAGCTGTCCCCAACATGACACATCAGGGAACATTGAAGGCACTCAATACCAAGAAAACACTTGGTTTCTCCTCTAATTCCCACCATAAATATCAAAATGCAACAACTATATCTGACTTTTTGCATTTTTATGAAATAAAACCAGAGCCTGACATACTGGGTACTCTGAGTTATAAAAGAGAGCTGAAGACACAGATCCATCCTGGAGGTGAATACAGGGACAGCAGACCTTTTGCTTCCTGTCCACAGAGAAAATCAGCAGACTTTTCTCTACACATATGAATTAAAGAATAGAAGCTGCTTCACTTGAACCCTCCATATTTTGTAGGAAAAACTGATTCTTTCATTTCTTTCATATAGACATGATCAATTCTGGGAAGCAGATTTCAATATAACAAAGCCATCCCTAAAAAGCCACCACAGCCTGCACTCATCAATAGGAAACATATTCACATCTCTGGGCCCCATACACTATCCAGATACAGACAATAATGATAACTGTGCCAACCTGAAATGATAAAATTATCCCCCAAACTGTCAAGAACATGCTAACAGTTTCTCCACCAGCATATGAAAGATATTTTTATTTTTCCAATATGTTCGTTTTCTCTGCCTTATAGCCCATAACTTAAATACTACTGTATAAAAGTCACTACACTTAACATCTTATCTTAGATGACACTGTGATGACAGGTGAACAAAACCAAAATATTTGATTTATATAAATTCAATGATACTCCATTAAAACAAGGAAAATCATAGTATTTACCCTTAAACCTCATTTCTGCGCCACACACTCTTCTTTATCCGTTACACACTCCCCTTGCTATCAGCACACATTTCTGCTAGCGCTGATCTGTTTAGTGCTCATTTCAGGTGGGTTGACCTAAACTTCAAGAAAGAGTGGCCCATTAACAGGCCTGCTGAAATGGACTATGTGGATTTCATCATTTTAATCAAGGGCTGAGGGAGTACTAAAAATGTCTTGCATTCCCTATATCCTCCTCCTCCTCACCTCAGTTCCAAAGTATCAACACCATTCCCCCAGGTAGTCAAGATCAAACACTAGTCATTACCTCTGATTCTGCCTGATGTTTCCTTGTCACAAGGACAAAAAGGGCCATGAAGGCTCGTGAAGTCCATGTCCAATGTGTTCAGAGAAAGCATTGTACTTTTGGAACTGAGATTGGCGCATTAGAGCAGAATATCCTAAAGTCACAAAGAGGGGAGCAAATGCTGAGCTAGTGGATCACTGGGGACAATGGTGAGTGGAACCACTCCCTCGACCACATCTTGAATCCTGCAGCCCTGACCCTTACCTGAGAACAACACCAGGTATGACACACGGACTTTGAAAGTATTTAGTATCATAAACATTGTCCATCAATGCAGAGTGTAACCACATAGCTGACCTGGTCACTGATTTCTCAAAGGCCGTTGCATCTTACTGTCATTCCTGGAGCTTCAGGATTCAAGGGACAATGGAAAAATCAAAGAATGGCAGGAGCATGGGCTCATTGCTGCCCTTTATTGGATATAGAATGAGTTCTTTGTTCAGCGGTCCCATGTAGATATTATGATAGTGGTTGGGTCATTCTTTAAGTCTGGGGATTACAGTTTGAATACAAGCTCTGAAGTCAAGGAAAGGAAACCATATCTAGAATAAATGTCTACTTTGTAAAAACAAAAAGCTCTCTATCATGACGAAGGAGGTCTAGTACCATCAATTTGCCATCAGGTACATGGATGCTTCCCACAATGAATAGCATCACACTGGGAACAGAGTTGAGTTCTGCTCTTGGCCCATTGGGTAGAATCTATAGCCATGTCACCTTACTGAGTGGAAATTCATGTTGATTACACCATGAATAATCCCCATCCCTGACTCCAAGGACATTATATTTCTAAGCTCACCGAGGAGTGACTCCTGTGGCTTCAGGAAGACATGGACTGAGATGTACCGAATAACACATCATCCACTTGATCACTATGGGCCTTTTCTTCTGAGATCAGTCTTTGGTGAGATAGCGAAGACACAAACATCTTCTTAACCTCTGTAAATACACTTAGGGTTTGATCAAAAATTCTTCTCTACAGTGAAAAAGAGATGACTACAGTGGCCAGGCACAGTGATGCACACCTGTAATCCCAGCACTCCGAAGACTGAAGCAGCAGGATCGGTGTGACTTTGAGGTCAGCCTGGATTACAAAGTGAGTTCCAGGCCAACTGAACTGCATATCAAAACCTTGTCTCAAAAAGACCAAAAAAAAAAAAAGAAAACAAAAGACAACAATGGTCATGTAAAATCAGAATTATATTTCTAATAACATAAATGTAAATATTGAATTAAAATCTACCTTGTAACTTTGAACAGCTAAACTGGCTTTGATTCTTTCATCAAAAATACATGATGTTTATATTTAGAAAAGTTATGTAACTCTATTACTTCAATTATGGAATTCTTTAAAGACTCTTGGGCAATCACAGCAGTTTTAAGACTACTGTGGTTCTCCTTCAAACACAAATCATTCATAAGAAATGATTTGCAAATCTAGCTGCAAATATTAAAAGAATTATACTTTCCTAAGCAGTTCAGTGATTGGAAAATTTTAAGAATACTTTGGACCACTTTGGTATGTAACTCTACCCTATCAACTATAATTATAATGAACTAAATCAGATCAATTATTTCCAAAAATTTTAGTATTCAAATTAAGATATGATGTAACTTTATAATAGATACATTTCAATGGCATAATATAAAAATGGTGTAAGATATGTCATAGATATGTTTTCATCAATGCTTGCTGTATTGGGTTACATTAAAACCATTATACAGTCCTCTTTTACTTTTAATATAGAAATTAGACTTTAGAACACATTTGAGACATTCATACTGTCGTTGGGCAGTACTAGACAGGCCACACAAGTGACAAGTGCTTTAGAGTCACCTGGTGCAAGGAGTCCTGTTTCCACTCATAGGACACAAGTGTGAACTCAAGGAGGGTGCTAGTGCAGAAGAAACAGACATGAGAGATTCTGACCTCCTGTCTGTGCAGGTTACTGAGCCTTAGTCCTGCTCCATCTTAGAAGAACAATGTCTGCCTTACAGTAATCACTGCTGAGGGTACCTGACCTCCTGACTGATGAACAGGACAGTTATGGCAACCCGCTTACATGGTTTCTCATGTTGTCCTCCTACTACCAAGACCTGAGACTGAACCAGGAGCTATTTTTCAAAAGGTACATAATTCTGTGCTGCGCATGACAAACTTGTTCGAAAACCCAAAGCCCAACACTGGGACTGTCCTACGGGACCTGGCCCTGAAGTTGAGATTCTTTTATCCCATCACCAATTCCTCTATTGGTGTAGAATCTATTAGATAAAATTGTCCACAGCAGGATACCTGGGATGCTGTGTCACATGTTACACAGCCGTCCTGCTCTGACCCCTCACAACCAGGTTTCAACTTTCATTGTTCCTAATATTTCAAGCAACAGTTCCCAAATTTGAAATACACCATATCTGAAACCCAGCATGGCCTGTAGGATCAGGGCTTACTTTTTCTTGGTGAAAAGTATAAGAGAAAATGATTTGTCTACTATTTTGTGGGGTTTTGCTCAGAAATCTCCAAACAACTAAACTCCAGAAGTTTGGGATCCAGAAACTCCTCAATTCCTAGATTGGAGGATGAAATATTGATGTTTTGTTTTATACCCTCTGGAATGCATGAGCTTCTCCACACATTTCAGTATCCTGTCACATCATGTACATTTGATCCAATGTTCCAACAGAATACAATGCTGGAAAGTTGTCTTAGATTTCTATGTGGCCCAAGGCCCCATGTACAATGTTAGCAGAGGGAAGGGAGATTCAATGCAGTTAAGGAAAAAGATGTGTCTGTGTACTGTAGTCCATTCCACATGTGTAGGCCTTGGTTCTGATTCTGCTTTCTAAAAGCAATAGAAAAGAACTCAGCTCCCACAACAATCGTGACTACTGTGCACCTGCACCTGCAGACATGTTATTTTGCTGTCGCAGTTTCCACAGACTGGACACAAATGGTCAATGAGGCCACTTCCTGTGGGAACCAGCTGAAATATACTTCAGCCTCCCCTAACCCACTCAGCTGTTATGCAAAGAAGACAGATAAATAAAATAAATGTGAAAATCAAGCTCAAACTATAATCCTGGAAGTCTTTATAGGCAGCACTAGTCTATGCCATTTCTCATCCTAAATTGAAATCTGTTTATTTACTATTCTGAGGAAGTTCAGAGTATTTTCATTGGGAAGATTCAAAATCCATCACCTGCAGAAAAGTACAGACAAGGAATGTTTTCGAGCTTTCCAATCATACCTTCTGTGCTGCAAACAGCCAACTCTTCCCCTGCAGGGCAAAAACAACATTGACAAACTGAAAGAAGAGTGTGTGGTTGTGCTCGATGAAATTTTGAAACACAGGCAGCAGCCATAATTTGCTGACCCAGACTTTTAAAGTGCCTTGTTGTTTTTAGTACATTCTTTGGCGCTTCTTCTGGTAGTACATTCTGGGTGAGAAAATAGGCTCAGGTGGATACAGTGGGTTTGAGAATGGTATTGGGGGAGATGCTGTGTAAAAATTTGATTCATGTAGGATGAAGTACATGCAACAGGACCTGTGCTGGCTGCCCATTCCCTAGATTCAAAATGCTGATCCTCACAGTGCTCTCTGCCAGGAACACTCAGGACTGTCACTTAGAATCATTGATTAATGTACCTGTATTGATACTGGGGTTTACGCATAGATATTCACAGGGACTGTTATTTCAGAATACAGATATTCCTCATTTAATGACCAAGTTCCATTCCTGTGACTAAATCATTAAATGAACTGGCCACTAAATGAGAAATTACACATAGCATGTCCATAAAATATGTAGAACAAACAAATGCTCAAACAAACTCCAAATTCACTTTGCTTTTCTTTGTATAACTCTTACATGCAGAGCTGTAATGTGTTAGAGAACATAAATTTTCTTGTGCTCCACAAGAAAATTCACAAAGGAGAGAAAACTTATAACTTGTAGTAAGAGTGGTAAAGTTTTTACTCAGTTCATAAAACTTCCTAGACATGAGAAATATATGCCAAAAGAAACATTGTGAACATAGCATATGGTAATTTCTTATCCCAAGTGCGAACCTTGGCATCTGAATTCAGAGTAGACAAAAATATATGGCCTCGTGTAGTGGACATGCCTGAAATCCCAGCACTCTGAATGCTAAAGCAGGAGGAGCACCTCAAGCTCAAGGCCAACCTAAGCTACAAGGTGAGTTCAAGGCCAGCAAGACCCTCTGTTCTCCAAAAAGTTTTAAAAATATATAAGATAGAGAAAATACAATGATTGAGATAAAAATTAACTGTGAAAGCCTCCCTTGACAACAGAAACCCCCATTATGAAATGAAACCATATGCATCATGCCTCACCGGATATCAGAATACCTGTCCTGTAGGGAAAGCAGAGCTCATGTGTGGCAAGGCTTACCCAGAGTTCAAATCCTTACAGATTGAAAACATACAAACACAATAAATGTGATTATCTCTATGAAAAAATTTTACACCTTTGTGGTCATAAGAGAATTTATACAAATCTAATTAATAGGCCAAGACCTTCAAACCAATGGTCTAATTTCAGCATATACCAAAAATTCATGTGACAAAGAAACACCTCAAATGTAACAAAGATGGTAAATTGTTTAACTTGTTCCCTCAATGGCTACACATAAGAAAATTCATAGTAGGGGAAAATAAGTCTCTTCCTCCTCAAAGATTGACTGACAGAAAATGCTATATTCCACAGAGTATTAGAGCTTAAAATTAATGAGATGATGTGTGCCAAAGAGGTAAGGACATCTGTGTAAATGTGTATTTGGTTTATGAAGTATTTTTATGTAGCTATTTGAGCTATATTGAAAAGATTACATCATTGAGGTATTACAACTTGAAGTTCAAAATCTGTTGATGTTACAGTTATTAAGACCTTTTCAAGTATAAAAAAACTACAGCACTATACTGCACAGTAAAACCATCACAAATTACAATATAGACGTTCCACGTGCAACAGCCTGCTCATTTAATGACTGTTCAGACTTACTGTGAAAGTGTGCTGTTCAGACTTAAGACTTGCCCCTGGAAGTTACAACTCATCTCTGTTTTCTTTTTTGTATAATTCTATACGTCTTGTTTAGAAAGGCTTAGTGTCTGTTTTTGTTTTTAAAGTACTATAGGTTTTGCTGATTGTACTCTACAGTACAGTTCTGTAGTTTTATGATGGTATACATTGCAGTACTGCATGTAGGAGTTATGCAAATAAAGCAAAGTCATCAAGTTGGAGTTTACTTTGAGCATTCGCTTTTGTGCATATTATAAAGTACATACTGTACACAACTCCTCCTCTAGTGATCAACTCATTTAATGACCTAATCACAGGAACAGAACTTGGTTGTTACACACACACTGTCTATCCTGTATAGAAAAGGTGTACTGAACCAAAAAAAGACATTGAAGCTGCACAAACAAGATCTGCAAAAGTGGTGCACTCCCTAAAAAAAAAAAAAAAAAA
>NW_004955455.1:7196143-7214999 GCF_000276665.1 Chinchilla lanigera
ATAAGGAAAGAAAGAGAAGAGGCAAATAAAATAAATATGAAAATCAATCTCAAACTACAGTCCTGGAAGTCCTTATAGGCAGCACTAGCCTAGTAGTGCTTCCTAAGTCCAAACACTCATTAAACAGGTCATTAAACAAAGAATATCTGTACTGTATCCAAATTGCTATGAAGAACCACTATCTATGAGAGCCTCCTGTCCTCTGTACTGGGCCACGGATCCCTCAGTAACACAGGTGTCCTCACACCTGTAGGTGCTTCAATCACTTGCCCCACAGAGTGACTCAGGCCCTACTGAGGACAGAGGCATGTATGTGGAAACAGCCTGGGAAAAGATGTCATCTAAACAGTAGGACAAGCAGGTGAAAGGGTATATCATGGACAACGGCCTGCAGAGGTGCCCGTCCACTTTCACTGTCTTAGGGGCTGAGCTCTCCCCTGTATACCACAAAGATCCTACAGGATATGCCCTGATCTACATTGTTTGTGTAACAAGCAGCTATCACCAGCCAGGGATGACAGAGGCCTGGGAAGAAGCCCACTCAGCATTGATCTCATTTAGCCTCCACAGGAGCACCTCCACTCAACCCAACCCTCACTTTTTTTTGCCGCCTCACTCACTGCACAAGTGTGTAGGTGCTGTCCCATCTTACCCACTACCAACCACTACCCACACCTTTCTGCCATGATGTTTCTGCTTTGGGGCCTTCCAACCATGGGCTGAATGCCCTGGAACTGTGGGCCAAATTACCCCTCTCTTCCTTTAAACTGTCGGTGTCAGGTATTGTGTCTCAGAGATGGGAAAGTGACTAATACACTCAGCCTTGGATGTCACTGCATGACACAGGCCTTGCAGTTCTGTGCTTCACTCTGCGGAGATTCAGGAAAAGGGCTCAGCAAATAGTGTTTCCTGCGTGGTAGGATTTGCCTTCCTCAGGTCAGAACAGAAGACAACGCCCAATTTCAGCAAAAGGGCACATTAGGGTGATGCAGAAGTCCTCTACTCTGGACCCCAAATATGTGTGATAAAAAAATAACTGTAGTAGTGTTAATAATAATGATAATAATGATGATGGTGATGATGTTGATGTAAACACACAGCTGAGATTGGACCCAGAAACATCCAATGTGTCAATGATATTTCAGTGGCGACTATTGGAAAGAGAATCACATATGCCTTGATTTCCACATACACAGACAAGAATTAAAGCCCTGTGTACAGTGTCACAATGTTTTCTAAGCTCCTAGACAGTTTACAGAGATCGCCATTTTTTTCCTGTAGGCTCCATTTTACTACCAAAACACAACAGAGAAAGCTTTGGGTTCATATTAGTTACGGGAGCTGTACCTGATCCACATCCCTAAACTTTAAAAAACAAACCTCTCTGTGCTCCATTGGACAGGTCAGGGTGAACACAACTGTCACAGAATGAGGCTGTACCCTCTGTGCATACTCTCAGGTGACAGCAGTTTGAATCACCTAGAAGAGGAAAGTCTCTGTTATGAGTCCACAGCACCAGCAGGGGGCAGCAGAGCTATAGGTAGGAGAAGTCCAGCGCTAGGCTAGGGTGCCCAGAGGCAGCTCAAAAACACTAGCTTTGTGGCTCAGCAAGAGCCCAGTGATTGGCCCTGGCATGAGAAATCAGCCCATTCTATGCCCTTCGGGTGTACTCATCACTATGTTCTGAAGATCAGGCTCACACAGCGTCATCCTAAGATACTGACGGGAGACTAAAGGAAGATGGTCCCACTGTCAGCTTGGGCAGTTTGCACAGGACTGTGAGTCACTGGGGAGACAGCCAAGAGGTCCAAGAACTCCAGGAGGGACGTCAGCATGCGTGGACAGGGTTCCCAGGAGTCCTACACCCAGCTTGGCTGCTTGGATCCCTGGAACATCCAGACACGATCTCTCACTGTCTAGCAGTGGCCCTGGAGCTTGTCCCTCTGTTCTGGAGCTTGTCCCTCTGTTCTGGAGCTTGTCCCTCTGTTCTGTCCCTCTTTCTGTGAAAGCATTTAACAAATACTCTAACTGTACCCTTCCAGAACCCCCTGCCCCCTCCTCCCTGACCTCTCCTCCTCTTATCTCTGCCGCACATCTGCTCTTGGACCGTGACTCTAGTGCTCAGGTGAAGTCTCAGGTCAGGCAGAGGAGGGGACACTTGGGACCTCATCACTGGATGTAGGAGCATCTACAGACTTCTTGAGGGAAATCTGTAGTGAGGGTAGACTCTCACCTGCTTCAGGTCACAAGTGAGTCATGAGGGCCCCCCTTGGTTCAGTGGCAGGATCCTCCTGGCTAGAAGGGTCCATGACCATGACCATGACATCCTCCTACACAGCCCTGTGTAGCCACAACCCTGGAGACCTTAACAGAGACCACAAGTAAAAAGTACGTTTCTAAGCCTGGTATGCTTTCTGATACTCAACAAGACTACATCAGAGGATTCAGACCACAAACAGCTGGCTCCATGGCAGAAAAATCATGGCAGAAGGAAGTGACAAGGCAAAGATGATTAGTCATGTTGGCCAGGAAGCAAAGCACAGAGCAGCGCCAGAGAGGCAGGGGCTAGGAACCATATATAGTTCCCAAGGTCACACCTCCATGACCCACTTTATTACACCCCAAAGTGTGCTTACTAATTCTCCAGGTAGGTCCCAATACAATCAAGTTGATCAAATTAGGTTAACCACCATGCCAGTCCAATTGCTTATCTCCTTGGGCAGGAGGATGTCATAAAAGGAAAGGAACACAACCAGTGAAATGGGAGTGTAAAATTTGAAACTTCTATTTTGAAAATTTTGATCTGTCTATCAAGTATGTTTTTGTTTTATTTTGTTTTTTGTTTTGTTTTGAGATAGGGTCTTGCTAAGTTGCTCTAGCTGGCCTCAAACTTACAAACCTCCTGTCTCAGCCTCCCAGAGTGCTGGGATTAGAGGAACATGTCATCAGCTACCAAGCAAAAATGTCATATGTGAAAGGATTTAACAAATACTGTAATGAAAAAAGAGCCATTTTCCACTGAAATGACAAAGACAAGGTCACAGTGTATCCAGGGGACCAGACATGAAAAGGAGGAGGTAGGTAAGGCATCTATAGTCCACCTTCAGCTGAGCCAGGTGTCATGATCTATCCCGCAGAAGGACCTAGCTCAGCACATGGCCAAGCATCTGGAAGGTCAGCAGCCCTACTGAGCTTCATCCAACACATGCTACAGCCCAGGAGAGCTGAGACAGTGATCCCGGGGTCAAACTCCGGAAAAGTTATTTGTGATTAAGAACATTCGAGAAAAAGACAGATTTTTGAGCCCCAAGAAGTAGCTGGAGAAATTCGGGCTCCTCCCCTTACTCCTCAGTCTGCTGTTCTGACCCCCACAGCTGAGAAGAAAGCTCCCTGAGAGTCCTCAGTGATGAGCCCCAGGGGAGGAGTGAATTTGCATAACCACCAAACACTGGCCCCAAAGGACCTAAGGGGAATAAAGAGGCCTGGGGTAGCCCAGCTTGCCCTGGACCTCAGGACCCAGACCTCTGGAATTTCTCTGTCATGGCTTGGACTCACTCCCTGCTCCTCCTTTTTTCTCTGTGCACAGGTGACCTGTCCAGCCCTGGTTCCCAAGTTCTACCACCACAGGACCCTGAGCTGGCCCTGCCCCAAACTAGGAGCTCAACCCAGGCAGAGTCTTTGGATGGGCTCTAGGAATGGGTCCTTCCTCCACAGTCCCCCTCTCTTCTCTCTTGTAGGTTCCATCGCCTCCTATGTACTGACACAACCACCTTCAGTGTCCGTGGCCCCGGGACAGACAGCCACCATCACCTGCTCTGGAGATGCACTACCAGAAAAATATGCACATTGGTTCCAGCAGAAGCCAGGGCAGAGTCCTGTGCGAGTAATATACAAAGATAGTGAGCGGCCCTCAGGGATCTCGGAGAGATTCTCTGGCTCCAGCTCAGGGACAACAGCCACCCTGACCATCAGTAGAGCCCAGGTCGAAGACGAAGCTGATTATTACTGTTTATCCACAGACCCCAGTGATAAGTATAGCACAGTAGTACAGACAGATAGGGAACTGAGGCACAAACGCCTTCACTGGCTGTGTTAACACACTTCCTCTGCCACCAGCAAGACTGGAAACAAAGCCATGAGCAAGTCCCGTACAGCTCACCCACATAGAAGAAATTCTGCCATTTCTTCCAAGTCCTCCATGTAGGCTCTGCAGTGGTTAGAACCTATGTAGACATCTCAGAAGGGGGATAAAGAGATAGCATGTCTATCTGTCACTAAAGCCCTGGGTTTCTATACTACAGTGACTGAGCCACAGCATTGCCCAAATATTCTCCATACTTCCCAGAAGTGCCTGATTCATCACACATCATGAAGCCCCACTTCCCATGGCAGTCTGGGATACTGGACAAGCAAACCAATGCAGTACACTTCCTGAGATCCACCTGCATCCCCTTATTAACAGTGAGCAAACCACCCACCTAAGCTCAGACTGCTGTCACGTCCCGAACTGCCCTCACTGAAAAATGCTGCTGATACAGAACGCTGTCTTCCCAAGGCTCATGTCCCTTCTCAGAATATCTTACTTTACTGAATGTCTGTGGCCGTGAACACAAGACCTCACTCCACTCTGGGATTCCACGAAGGGTGTCCAGCCTTAAAGTACCCTGAATGAATGTTGAATTCTTAATCGTTTTCTCCTAAGAGTCATTTTCCCCATCTGCCCGGTTATTTCAGGATAGCCTATGTGTCAATTGTCCATCTTAAGTTTATGTAGCAAACACCCAAACAAGATATGCTGTCCCCAGCATGGGGCATCAGGGAAATTTGAAGGCACTTGATACCCAGAAAACACTGGTTTCTCCCGTGAATTCCTACCAGAAATATCAAAGTGCAGCAGCTATATCTGAGTTTTCCTTGCATTTTTATGAAATAGCAGCAAATCCTGACATACTAGGTACTCTGGGATATAAACGAGAGCTGGAGAGACAGATCCATCCTGGAGGTGAATACAGGGACAGTAGACTTTTTGCTTCACATCTGCAGAGAAAGTCAGCAGATTTTTCCTTATGCATGTGAGCTACACAATAGAAAGTGCTTCACTTGAATCCTTCATATCTTGCAGGAAAAAATGATTCTTTCACTTCCTGAACCAGAAATATAGATGTGTTCAATTCTGGAAAGTAAATTTCACTCTAAGAAAGCCATCACTAAAAAGGCACCACAGCCTACACTTAACAGTGGGAAACACATTCACATCTCTGAGTCATACACTAGCCAAGAAAACACAATAATAACTGTGCAAACCTAAAATGATAAAATTATCCCCCAAACTATCAAGAACATGTGAACACTTTCTGCATCAGCACATGAAAGATATTTTAATTTTCCAAGATGTTCATATTCCCTGCTTTGTAGCCCATAACTTCAATACTGCTGTGTGAATGTAACTACTACTAACATCTTATTTAGATGACACTCTGATCGGCTGGGATGGCTCAGGTGCAAAGCACCTGCGGGGCAAGTGCAAGGTTCTGAGTTCAATTCCCAGTTCCAAAAAAAAAATGTAGATGACCTTGTGATAAGACAGTTGAACAAAGCCAAAATATCTGATTTATACAACTTCACTGATACTCATATGAAAACAAACAAAACCACAGTTTTTACCCATGAAACCTCATTTCTGTGTCACACATGCTTCTCTTTCAGTACACATTTAATACTCCCTTTGCCATCAGCAAGTATTTTGTGTTGATCCCTTTAGGAGTCACCTCATGTGGGTTGACCTAAACTTCATTACAAGAAAGAGTAGGCCAGTAACAGTCCTGCAGAATTGGACTGTGTGGATTTTCTCACTTGAACAGCAGGTCGAGGGAGTACTAACAATATCTTCCCTCTATGCTCCTCCTCCTCATCTCGGTTCTGAAGTAGCAACACCATTCCCCCACATAGTTAAGATCAAACACCAGTCATTACCTCTGATTCTACCTGATGATTCCTCGTCACAGGACAGAAAGGGGCCATGGAGCCTCGTCAAGTCTACTTTCAATGTGCCCAAAGGAAGTGTTGTACTTTTGGAACTGAAACCACTGCACTAGACCAAAACATCTTAAAGTCACAAAGAGGGGAGAAAACACTGAGCTAGTGGATCACTGGGTACCTTGGTGAATAGAACCACTCCCACATCCACTTCTTGAATCCTGCAGCCCTGACCCTAACTTGAAAACAACAACACCGTGTATGACACGTGGACTTAGAGAATATTTAGTATCACAAACACTGTCTATCACTGCGCAATGTAGCCCCTCAGTTGGCCTGGTCACTGAGTTCTCAAAGACCATTTCATCTTCCTGTCATGCCTGGAGCTTCAGGATAAAGGGGACAATGGAAAAACAAAGAATGGCAGGAGTGTGGACTCACTGCTACCCTTTATCAGGTATACAATGAACTCTCTGTTCAGAAGTCCCATGTGGAATATTATGATAGTGGTTGGGACATTCTTTAAGTCTAGGGATAGCTGTTTGGATGTAAGCTCTGAAGAGAAGGAAAGGAAACCATATCTCAAATAAATGTCTACTTCAGTAAAAACAAGGAGCTCTCTACCATGACGAAGGAGGTCTAATATCATCATTTGCCACCAGGTACTTGGACTCTTCCCGCAATGAATAGCATCACACTGGGAACTCAGAGCTGAGCTCTTTTCTTGACCCCTTTGGCAGAAACTACAGCCAGGTCACCTTAGTGAGTGCAATTCATGTTGATTACCCCATGCATAATCTCCATCCCTGAACCAATGGGCATTGTGTTTCTGAACCCTCTGAGGAATGACTCAAGAGCCTTCAAGAAGACACTGACGGAGACGTTCAGAATGAGACATCATCCACCTGATCACATTGAGCCTTTTCTTCTGAGGTCACTCTTGGATGAGCTTTAGAGAAGACACAAATATCTCCATAAACTCTGTAAATGCACAGAGAATTTGATCAAATATTCTTCTCTACAGTGAAGAAAAATGACAACAGTGACTGGGGATGTTGACACACATCTATAATCCTAGCACTCGGGAAGCTGAGGCAGGATCACTGTGCATTCCAAGCTGAGCTACAAAGTGAGTTCAAGGCCAACTGAACTGCATAGAGAAACCTTGTCTCAAAAAGACCCAAAACAATGACAACAGAGGTCATCTAAAATAAGAATTACATTACTGATAACATCAATTAAAACAATAGTTTATTAAAATCTAACTTGTAACTTGGAGATGCCAAAATGGCTTTGATAAGTGGTGCTGGAAAAACTGGCTTGCCTCATGTCAAAGACTGAAACTAGACCCATGTCTATCACCATGCAACAAAATAAAGTCAAAATGGATTAAGGATCTAAACATTAAAACAGAAAAACTAAATCTACTGGGAGAGAAAGTAAGTGGAAATCTTGAAGACATAGGGGTAGGCAGAGAATTTACGAACAAAAACCAAACTGCATGGGAAATTCTTCAAAGAATCAATAACTGGGATCCCATCTTATTGAAAAATTTTTGCACATCTAAGAAAATAACCATTAGAGTAGAAAGAAAACCCACAAATTGGGAAAAATTTTAGGCAACTGTCCCTTGGACAAAGAACTTCTAACTCAAACATATAAAGAATTTTTAAAAATCAGGCCCTCCAATTTCAAAGACCCAATCCAAAAATGGGCATCTGAGATGAATACACACTTCTCAGATAAAGAAATACAAATGGCAAATAAATACATGAAAAAATGTTCAACATCATTAATCATTTGAGAAATGCAAATTAGAACAGCACTGAGATTCCATCTTACTCCAGAAGGAATGGCTGTCATCAAGAAATCAATCAACAACAAATGCTATAGGGGCTGTGGAGAAAAAAGAATACTTCTCCACTGTTGGTGGGAGTGTAGACTGGTGTAAAACTGTGGAAATCAGTCTGGAGATTCCTCAGTAAACTAAGATTAGAGGTCCCATTCAACGCAGCTATTCCCCTTCTGGGTATTTTTCCAGAAGGACTAAAAACATCATACCACAACGATATATGTGCACCCATGTTTATAGCAGCACAATTTGTAATAACTAAAAACATGGAAACAACCCAAATGTCCATCAACTGAGGAATGGATAAAAAAGCTGTGGTATTTTTATATAATGGAATATTATTCAGCTATAAAGAAAGATAAATTTGAGGCTTTTAGGTAAATGGACACCATTAGAGACCATACTCATAAGTGAAATAAAGAAGACTCATATGTGTAGACACTGTATTGTCTCCCTAGTATAACAACCTGAAAGAGTAAGTGAAATCAAAGGTACAATGGATAGCGTGAAAGGGAAAGAAACTTCAAAAGAAAGATTGTCTGGGATGAGGGAAAGGAGAAAATAAAGGAGAAAGGGGAATATATATATATATACACACATACACACATATGTATACACACATGATGGTTAGGATAATTGTACTATTAATTTCTGTTGTTTTATTGAGAGGAACAGTTGATATGTAATTGTTTGATCATTCTTACATGTCTATATTTGTTTATCTGAGTAACCAATAGAGGATAACAGTATGTAATACAACAACCATTGCTAATTTCTTTTCACCTTACCTGAAATTCTGTATTGTTTTTATTGTTTTTATGTTGTTTTATGTCTATGTGCTTGTTAATATATTTTGGTTCTTTGATCTTTAAAAATAAAATGTAAAAAATACAATAAAATGGCTTTGAATCTTCCAACAAAAATACATGACTTTTATACTTTGAAAAGTTATAAAGCCATATTTCTTCAATTATGGATTTTTGTAAGACACTTGGGCAAACATAGTAGTTTTGAAACTAACATTCTTCTTCTTCAAACTCAATCACCCCTTGAAAACATGATATGCAAGTCTGGCTGCAAATATTAAAAGAATTATACTTCCATACATAGTTCAGTGATTGGAAATTTTTTAAAGTATTTTGAAAAAGTTGGGTATGTGAATCTATGCTCTCAACTAAAATTGTAATGAACTAAATCAGAGCAATTACTTTGAAATTCGCTAGTATACAAAGTAATATATGACGTAAATTTATAATAGATAGGTTTCAATAACATCATGTAAGACAATGGTGTAAAATATTGCCTACATATGTTTTCAGCAATGCTGAATGGAAAGAATACAGTTTCTTGTTGTATTGGGTTACATTAAAATCATTAGACATGCCTCTTTACTTTCAATGTGAAAATTAGATGTTAGAACCCATTTGAGACATTCATATTGTTATTGGACGGAGTGGACAGACCACACAAGTGATAAGTGCTTTAGAGTCACCTGGTACAAGGAGTCCTGTTTCCATTCGCAGGACACAAGTGTGACCCCACGGAGGGTGCTGGTGCAGAAGAGGTAGATATGTGGGATTTTGACCTCCTGTCTATGCAGGTTACAGAGCCTTAGTCCTGCTCCATCCTAAAAGCACAACGTCCACCTTGCAATAATCACTGCTAATGGTGCATAACTTCACGATTGGTGAACCTGACAATTCTGGGAAAATGCTTACATGATTACTCATGCAGTCCTCTACCAGGACCTGAGACTGAACCAGGAGGTATTTTTCAAAAGGTGCGTAATTCTGTGCTGCGCACGACAAACTTGTTCCAAAACTCAAAGGTCAACATTGGGATCATCTTTGGGGCCTTGCTCTGAAATGAGTTTATCCCATCACCAATTCCTCTATTGCCACAGAATCTGTTGGATAAAATTGTCCACACGGCAGGATAGCTGGGATGCTTGTGTCACGTGTTACATAGCCTTTCTGCTTTGGCCCTCACAATCATTTTTCAAGTTTCATTGCTTCTACTATTTCAAACAATACCGCCCAAATTTGAAACACGCCATAACCTAAAAGCAGAGCGGTCGATAGGATCAGGTCTTACTTTTTATTGGTGAAAAGTATAAGAGAAAATGATTTGTCTATTATTTTGTGGGATTTGGCTCAGAAATCTCCAAAGAACTAAGCTCCAGAAATTTGGGATCCAGAAACTTCTCAATTGCTGTGATTCAGAGATGAAACATTGATGTTTTCTTTTATACCCTCTGGAATGCACGTGCTTCTCCAAACATTTCAGTACACTTGTCACAGCATGTATATTTGATCCCATGTTCACAAAGAATACAACACTGGAAAGTTGTCCTAGATTTCTACGTGCTCCAAGGCCCCGTGGACTATGTTATGAAAGGGAAAAGAGGTTTACTGCAGTTAAGGGGAAAATGTATGCGTGTACTGTTGTCCGTTCCACATGCATGTGCGTTGTTTCTGATTCTGCTTCCTAAAGGGAATAGAAAAGAACTCAGCTTCCAAATCAAATATGAATACCGTTCACTTGCATCTGCAGATCTGTTATGATGCTGTCACGGGTTCCACAAAAGGGACACAAATGTTCCACGAGGTCACTTCCTGTGGGAACCAGCTGAAATATACTTCAGCCTCCCCTATCCACTCCACTGTTATGCAGACAAGACCAATTAATTAAATGAATATAAAAATCAAGCTCAACCTTAGTCCTGGAAATCTTTATAGGCAGCACTAGTCTATGCCATTTCTCATTCTAAATTGAAATATTTTTGTGCACTATTCTGAAGAAGTTCAAAGTCTTTTCACTGGGAAGATTCAAAATTCACCACCTGCAGAAAAGTACAGACAAAAAACGGTTTCAAGTTTTTCAATCATACCTTCTGTGCTGCAGACAGCCGACTCTTCCCCTGCAGGGCAAAAGCAGCATTGACAAACTGAAAGAAGTGTGTGCGGCTGTGCTCAGTGAAATGTGAAAACACAGGCAACAGCCATAGTTTGCTGACCCTGACATTGAAAATGCCGTCCTGTTTGAGTACTTCTTTGGCGCCTCTTTAGGTAGCACATTCTAGGTGAGAAAACAGGCCCAGGTGGAATCAGTGGGTTTGAGACTGGTATGAGGGAAGATGCCCTCTAACATTTTTGATTCATTTAGAATGAAGTACACTCAACAAGACCCATGCTGGCTGCCCATCCCCTAGATTCAAAGATGCTGATCCTTGCACTCCTCTCTGTGAGTCACAGCCAGGACTGTCACTTAGAACTGTTCTTGATAAATGAACCTACCTGGTTTCTGATGTTCATGCATACATATTCACAGGGACGGCTGTTTCAGAATACAGACATTCCTCGCTTAATAACCAAGTTCCATTCCTGTGACTAAATCATGGAAAGAACTGGTGGGTAAATGAGGAATTGTATATAGCATGTCCATTACAATACATAGAAAAGGAAATGCTGGAAGGAAACATCAACTTGATGCTGCTCTTACTTCTATAACTCTTACATGCAGTACTGTAATGTATAATGGAACACAAAACTATAGAACTCCACAAGAAAATCCACACTGGAGAGAAAACTTATAAATGTAGTAAGGGTGGCAAAGTTGTTACCCAGTTTGTTAGCTTACTAGACTTGAGAAAATGTATGCCAAAAAGAAACATTGTTAACATAGCATGCAGTAATTTCTTAACCAAACTGAGAACCTTGGAATCTACATTCATAGTAGATAATAACTTATGGCAGTGTATAGTGGGCATGCCTCTAATCCCAGCTCTCAGAAGGCTAGAGTAGGAGGATCACCACAAATTCAAGGCCAGGCAAAACTATGTGGTGAATTCAAGGCCAGCAAGACCCCATGTCAACCAAAAACCATTAAAAATATATATGGTAGGGAAAATACAATGATTGAGACAAAAATTAAGTGTTCAAGTCGTACTTGAGAGCAGAAACCCCCATTAGGCATTGAAACTATATACAACATGCCTCACTTGATATCACAGTACATGTCCTGAAGAGAAAGCAGAAATAATGCGTGACAAGGCTTACCCAGAATTCCAATCTTCTGGACGTCTTTACTGATTGAAACCTTACAGAAGCAATACATGTGATCATCTTGATGAAAATCTTTTACACCTTTGTCATCATAAAAGAGGTTATGCAAGAATAATTTATATGCCAAGGCCTTCAAGCCACTGGTCTAATCCAGGATATACCAAAAAGCTCATATGAGACAGAAACACTACAAATGTAACAAAGATGGTAAATTGCTTAACTTGTTCCCTCGATGGCTACAAATGAGAAA
Organism: Chinchilla lanigera; assembly: GCF_000276665.1. Taxonomy (NCBI): domain Eukaryota; kingdom Metazoa; phylum Chordata; class Mammalia; order Rodentia; family Chinchillidae; genus Chinchilla; species Chinchilla lanigera. The sequence goes on from NW_004955455.1 coordinate 7,208,286, forward strand.
ACTCATAGTAGGGGAAAATAATTCTCTTCCTTCTCAAAGACTGACTGACACAAAATGTTAAATTCCAGAGAATTAAAGTTAAAGTAATTTCAAACTAATGAGATGATGTGTGACAAAGAAGTAAGGACATCTGTTTAAATTTCTATTTGGGTCTTAAAATATTTTTATGTAGTTATTTGAGGTGTATTGAAAAGGTTTCATCATTGATGTGTCATAGTTGGTGTTACCCAATTATTAAGATCTTTTTATGTATTAAAAACCTACAGTCGTATACTGCACAGTAAAGTCAGCAAAAATTACAATATACATATTCCTCATTTAGCAGTCTTCTCAGTTAACGACTCTTCAGACTTACCACCAAAGTGCGCTGTTCAGACTTATGACCTGTGCCTGGGACCGGAACCATCTCGTTCTTGTTTTTGGTACAGTTCTGTGTATCTTGTTTAGAGGGCCTCAATGACTTGTTTTGTTCTTAAAGTACTATAACTTTTGCCAATTGTACTGCACTGTACATTGCTGTAATTTTATGCTGTTATTCATTACAATATTGCACATAAGAGTTACGAAAATAAAAGCAGAGTCATGGATTTGGAGTTTCCTCTGACCATTCCTTTTGTGAATAGTGTAACATACATACTACATACAACTCGTCATCCAGTGACCAACTCATCTAATGACCTCATCACAAGATTAGAACTTGGTCATTAGACACAGACAGTCTATACTGTAAAAACAAGATGCACTGAATTCTCCCCCCAAGAAAAGACACTGAAGCGCTAGAAACAAGATCTGCAGAAGTGTACACAAAAAAAGAAAAGGAAGCAAAGATAAAGAAAGAAAGAAAGAAAGAAAGAAAGAAAGAAAGAAAGAAAGAAAGAAAGAAAGAAAGGAAGGAAGGAAGGAAGGAAGGAAGAAAGAAAGAAAGAAAGAAAGAAAGAAAGAAAGAAAGAAAGAAAGAAAGAAAGAAAGAAAGAAAGAAAGAAAAAAGAAAGAAAGAAAGAAAAGGAAAAAAAAGAGAGGAGTTGTAAGTCTGAGCAGTGGTTTCTAAGTTAGAACAGTCATTAAATAGGTCTTTTACCAGGAATATCTATACTATATCCCAATTACTGTGAAGAACCTCTATGTATTAGAGCCCCTGTCCTCTGCACTGGGACACAGAGCGCCTCAGTAGCACAGGTGTCCTCCCACCTGTGAGTGCTTCAATCACATGCTTAGCAGAATGACCTCCAGGGCCTCCTGAGGACAGACGCATTTATGTGGACACAGTCTAGGGTAGTATAGAGAGTCCCCCCCCCCCCCGTCTCCTTGAGGTTTAGGAAGTTTATATTTGTAATCACCTGAAAATATTATGGTTATTCTCATGTGTTAATTCCACTCTACCACTTCCAGGGCAACCCATGGTGAGAATAAAGACACTAAGGCACAATTATAGTTATGGGCAGCCAAGGGCTCCTAAGTCCAGCCATGATAACGGCAATTCAGAACAAAGGCCTCCACCCAGAGCCGAACACAGGTATTATTAATTCATGAAGAAAGGAGTGGTTTGAGGATGAGTGATTGTGAGAATGGCAGGAAGTAAGTGAGTGTGGTGAGCTGGGCTAGGTAAGAGGCCCAAAGTCACCTCTGCACTATGCAGAGAAAAGGATATACAGAAAGAGTTATCTATATAACACAGGTGAGATATAGCTAATGTTTTGGGGTCAGTGCTTCAGCGCTGTCGTGTGATTTTTCAAGCCAGGGAAGTCATAGCCTCTTATCCCCAGGCTCAATCCCAGCTGACAGTGTGGAGCACCGGTTCTTCATCCTGCCTCATCCTAGCTCACACAAGGGAGGAAGGTGGGGGCCTGGAGAAAAACCCCCTGCTGTCTTTGCTGAAAGACTGCACATCAGCACCTCAGCTGGATGGATATGCTGTGCTTAAAACCAATTGAAGGGATAAAAACAAGTTCTGACCACTCTACGCGTATCAATACATAAAAACAGGGTCTGGTTCAGGCATAATGGAGACAATTGCCCCCCTTCAAGGAAAGTCACCCACGTGGTGACTTGGGTAAAGATGTCCACAGGGTAAAGATGTCATCCAGACAATGGGACAAGCAGGTGAAGGGGCATATCCCAGGCAGTGAGCCTGCAGAGCTGCTCCTCACCCTCACTGCTCCTGGGGCTGAGCCCTGTCACAGATACCACAAAGACCCGGCAGTAAGTGCCTTGAGCCAAAGCTGCTTTGTGCAGCAGTCAGCTATCTCAAGCCAGGGATGATAGAGTCCTGAGAAGAAGCCTACCCAGGCTGCGGCTCGGTTAGCATCCACAGGGGCACCTCCACCTCAAACCAAACCCAACATTTCTTGCCCTCCTTGTTCACTACACAACTGTATAGAGGCTACACAACTTCCCCCGTACCCACCGCTCTTCTGCCATGATGGTTCTGCTTTGGGGCCTTCCAACCATGGGCTGAATCCCCTGGAAGCATGAGCCTAATTACACCTCTCCTCCTTTAAGTTGTTCATGTCAGGAATTGTGTCTCAGAGATGGAAAAGTTGACAATACACTCAGAATGGATGTCACTGCATGACACAGGCCTTGCAGTTCTTCCCTTCACTCTGGGGAGATTCAGGAAAGGGGCTCAGCAAACAGTGTTTCCCGTGTGGTAAGACTGGGCTTCCCCAGGTGAAAACAGAAGAGAACACACAGTTTGGGCAAAAGGGAGCATTACATTAACACAGAAGTCCTCCACTTGGACCCCAAATGTGTGTGATGAAAAACTAACCGTAGTACGGTTAATAATACCGATAATAACAATGATGGTAATGATGATGATGCAAACACACAGCTGAGCTTTGGACCCAGAAACATGCAGTGTGCCAGTGAGATTGCAGTTGGTATTATTGGACGGAGGAGCACGTATGTGTGGATTTCAATATGTATGGCCAAAAATTAAAGCCCTGTGTGTGGTGTCACAATGTTTTCTAAGCTCTTGGACACTTGCTAGAGAACGCCAGATTTTTTCTGTACGTTCCATTTTACTACCAAAATATAAGAAGTGAGAAAGATTTTGAATTGAGATTCAGTTAGGGGAGTTGTACCTGCTCCACTTCCCTGCACATTAAAAACCCACCTCTCTGTGCCGTACTGGGCAGGTCAGGATCAGCCCAACTGTCACAGAATGGGGCTGTGTCCATTCTCTCAAGTGACAGCAGTTTGAGAATCACCTAGAAGAGGAAAGTCCATGTCATGAGTCTTCTGCACCAGCAGGAGGGCAGCAGAGCTACAGCCAGGAGAAGTCCAGAGTGAGGCTGGGACCGCCCAGAGGGAGCTCAAAAAGACTGGCTCTGTGAGCCAAAAAGAGTACAACAGATGTCCCTGGATTAGAAATCAGTCCATTCTATGCCCCCTGGTATGCACTCGTAGTCGTCGAGTTCTGAGGGTCAGGCTCACACAGTGTCACCCTAGGACACTAACAGGAAACTAAAAGAGGCTGGTGCCCCTTCAGCCTGGGCAATTTCCACAGGACAGTGAGTCACTGGGAAGGCAGCCTAGAGGTGCAAGAACTCTAGGAGGGAGTTCCATGTGAGTAGACAGGGGTCCAAGTTGTCCTTCCGGCAGACTGGCAGCCTGGGGCTCCTGAACATCTAGGACACTGATTCTCACTGTCTAGCAGTGACCCTGGAGCTCGTCCCTCTGTTCTGTGCCCTCCCAGAACCCCCTGCCCACTCCTCCCTGACCTCTCTTCCTCCTATCTCTAGGCACATCGCCACACACAGACTGCAGCTGTAGTGCTCAGGTGAAGCCTCAGGTCAGGTGGAAGAGGGAACACTTAGGACCTCCTCCCTACATGAAGTCTACAGACTTCTTGAGTAACATCTGCAGGAAAATCCCTTGGTTCAGGGGCAGGATCCTCCTGCTAGAAGGGTCCAGGACCAAACACCATCCTGAGCTCAGCCCTGTGTACCCACAGCCCTTAAGGCCTTAACACAGACCACTGAAGTATGTTTCTGAGCCTGGTATGCTTTCTGCTACTCAACAAGATTACACGCCAAAAAAAATGATGCTAAATAAATAAGTTCCAACTGTATTAGCTGAGACAAAATACCCAAAACCCGCAACTTAAAAGGCACCCATACTTTGGCTCACAGATTCAGGGGATTCAGTCCACAACCAGCTGGCCCCACATCAAAAAAAAGAAATAACAGCAGAACGGAGTGACAAGACAAAGATGCTTAGTCATGGTAGCCAGGAAGCAAAGCGCAGAGCAGTGCCAGAGAGGCGGGGGCTAGAAATCATATACGGTGCCCAGATCACACCTCCAAGACCCACACTGTTATAACCAAAAGTGTGCTGTACGAATTCCCTAGGTAGGTCCCAGTCCAATCAAGTGGACAAAATTAAGCTTAAGCAGCACACCAATCAAACTGCTTGTCTCCTTTGGGCAGGAGGATGTCATAGAAGGAAACAAACACAACCTGCGAAATGAAAGTATAAAATTTGAAAATTCTGTTTGGAAAAATTTGATGAGTCCATAAAGGCATGCATTTTTCAGTTTTGTTTTTGTTTTGAGATAGGGTCTTGCTAAATTGCTCTGGCTGGGCTCAAATTTACAAACCTCCTGTCTCAGCCTCCCGGAGTGCTGGGATTACAAGAACTCATCCTCAGTTACCAGTGAAAAATGTCAGATGTGAAAGAATCTAACAAGTACCTTAGTGACTCAGGGCCACTTTTCAATGAAATGACAAAGATGAGAACAAAAGTGCATATAGGGGACCAGAGATCAAAAGGAAGCGGAAGAAGAAGGTAAGGTGTCTATCATCCACCTTCAGCTGAGTAAGGTGCCATGCAACAACCCTCAGGAGGACCCAGCTCAGCCCAGGGCCAGGTTTCTGGAAGGTCAGCAGCCCTACTGAGCTTCATTCAACACAGTCCAGGAGGGTTGAGACTATGGTCTTGAGGTCAATCTCTGGAAAGTAACTGTGATTGGGGAACTTGGAGGCCAAGACTGATTTTTCTGACCAAAGAAATAGCAGGAGGAAATTGGGGCTCCACCCCTTATTCCTCAGTCTGCTGTTCTGGCCCCCACAGCTGAGAAGAAACTGCCCTTGAGAGTCCTCAGTGATGAGTCCCAGGGGAGGAGTAAATTTGCATAATCAGTAAACACTGGCCCCAAGGGACCCAAGGGGAATAAGAGGCCTGGGGTAGCCCAGCTTGCTGTGCATCTCAGGACCCAGAGCTCTGCAATTTCCCCATCATGGCTCCAACTCATTTCCTGCTTCTCCTCTTTTCTCTGTGCCCAGGTGATCTGCCCAGTCCAGATCCCCAAGTTCTACCTCCCCAGGTCCCTAAGCTGGATCTGCCCCAAACTATGGGCTCAGCCCAAGCAGAGCCTTTGGGTGGGCTCTAGGAATGGCTGCTTCCTCCATAGTGCCCCTCTCTTCTCTCTTGTAGGTTCCATCGCCTCCTATGTACTGACACAACCACCTTCAGTGTCTGTGGCCCCGGGACAGAGAGCCATCATCACCTGCTCTGGAGATGCACTGCCAGAAAAATTTGCATACTGGTTCCAGCAGAAGCCAGGGCAGAGTCCTGTGCAAATAATATATGATGATAGCAAACGACCCTCAGGGATCTCGGAGAGATTCTCTGGCTCCAGCTCAGGGACAACAGCCACCCTGACCATCAGCACAGCCCAGACGGAAGATGAAGCTGATTATTACTGTTTGTCAGCAGACCCCAGTAATAAAAATGACACAGTAATACAGTCAGATAAGGAACTGAGACAAAAACGCTTTCGCTGGCTGTGTTACAACTCTTCCTCTGCCACCAGCAAGACTGGATACAAAGCTATGAGCAAGTCTGGTACAGCTCATCCACACAAAGATATTCTGACCTTTCTTCTGAGTCCTCCACGGAGGATCTGCACAGACCCTAGCTGGAGGGCTCAGAAGAAGGATGAAGAGATGGAGATGTCCTTCTGTCACTAAAATCCTGCATTTCTATATGATAGCAACTGAGCTACTACACTACCCAAATATTCTAGGTATTTCCTAAAAGTGCCTGATTCCCTTCACATCCTGATGCCCCAAATCCCATGGCAATCTGAGATCCAAAACAGAGCAAACCAGTGCAGTAGACTTCCTGAGATTTGCCTGGATGCCCTCATCAACAGTGACCACCTCACCCACCTAAACTCACACGTCTGTCACATCCCAGAAGTGCCCTCACTGGAAAGTGCTGTGGGTACGCAACACTGTCTTCCCAAGCTTCCTGTCCCTTCTCAGAATATTTCACTTTAATGAGTGTCTATGGCCAGGAACACAATACCTCACCCCAATTTAGGATGCCATGAAGGGCTTCCAGCTTTAGAGTCCCCTGCATAGATGTTGAATTCTTAATTGCTTCATCTAAGAGTCACTCTTTCCTTCTACCCAGTTCTTTCAAGATAGCCTATGAAAGGGCCAGGGGTATAGCTCAGCATCATAAACGCCTGCCTGGCAAACGCAAGGTCCTGAGTTCAATTCCCATACAAAAAAAAAAAACAAGATAGCCTATGCATCAAGCTTGGTTAGAAAAGACCCAAACAGAGATGAGCTGTCCCTAACAAGGGACATCAGGGAAATTTGAAGGCACGCAATATTCAAAAAACACTGGTTTCGGGGCTGGGGATTTAGCTCAGCGGCAAAAGTGCCTGCCCGCAAGGTCGTGAGTTCGGTTCCCGGTACCGGA
>NW_004955455.1:7215099-7222023 GCF_000276665.1 Chinchilla lanigera
AAAAAAAAAAAAAAAAAAAAAAACACTGGTTTCGCCCCTGAATTCCCACCATAAATATCTAAATGCAAGAACTATATCTCACTTTTCTTTGCATTTTTATGAAACAAAAATGAGAACCTGACATACTGAGTACTCTGGGTTATAAAAGACAGTTGGAGACATCAATCCATTCCAGAGGTGAAAACAGGGACAGCAGACCTTTTGCCTCACATCTACAGAGAAAGTCAGTAGATTTAATCTACACCTATGAGCTACAGAGTAGAAGCTGCCTCACTTGAGCCCTCCATAAATTGTGGGAATAAAATGACTCTTTTGTATAGATGTGATCAATTCTGGGAAGTAGATTTCAGTCTAACAAAGCCGTCACTAAAAAGCCACCACAGCCTATAGGCATCAATAAGAAACACATTTACAGCTCTAGACCCCATACGCTCTTCAAATACAGACAATAATAATCACTGTACCAACCTAAAATTATAAAATTATCCCCAAAACTATCAAGAACTTGCTAACAGTCTCTCCACCAACACATAAAAAATGTTTTTATTTTTCCAATATCTTCATATTCCCTGCATTGTAGCGTCAATAACTTAAACACTGCTGCATAAACATAACTAATTCTAACATCTCATCTTAGATGCCACTGAGAAAAGAGAGTTAAACAAAACTAAAATGTCTAATTTATGCAACTTCAATGATATTCATATCAAAACAAGGAAAATCATAGTTTTAACCCATAAAGACTTCCTTGCTGTGTCACACATGCTTCTTTTATCAGTACACATTCCATATTTCCTTTGTCATCAGCAAATATCTTTGCAAGTGTTCATCCATTTAGAAGTCATTTCAGGTGGGTTGATCTAAATTTCATTACAGGAGAGAGTAGTCCAGTAACAGTCTTGCTGAACTGGAGTATGTAGATCTTCCCATTTTAATGGTCGGCCAAGGGAGTACTAAAAATATCTTGCATTCCTTATATTCTCCACCTCCTCACCTCAGTTCTGAAGTATCAACACTATTCCCCCTAGATATTCAAGATCAAACACTGGTCATTACATCTTACTGTCATGCCTGGAGCTTCAGGATACAGAGGACAATGGAAAAAGCAAGAATACCAGAAGCCTGGGCTCACTGATGCCCTTTTTTTGGTAAAGAATAAGTTCTGTGTTCAGAAGCCCTATATGGCATATTATGGTAGTGGTTGGGTCATTCTTAAAGCCTGAGGCTAACAGTTTGGAGGTAAGCCACCGGGCACTTGGACTCTTCCCATAATGAATAGTATCATAGTGGAAACTCAGAGTTGAATTCTGCTCTTAGCCCATTGGGCAGAATCTGTACTCAGGTCACCTTAGTGAGTGGAAATTCATGTTGATTACACCATAAATAATCTCCATCCCTGACTGCATGGACATTATGTTTCTGAGCTCATTGGGGAATGACTCATGTGGTTTCAAGAAGACATTGACGGAGATGTACAGAATGAGACATCATCCACTTGATCACAATGAGACTTTTCTTCTGAGATTACTCTTCAGTGAGGTTTAGAGAAGACACAAATATCTTCATAACCTCTATAAATACACAAAGACTTTGATCAAAAATTCTTCTCAACAGTGAAAAAATATGACACAAGTGGTTAGGGGTGGTGGTGTATACCTGTAATCCCTCCCAGTCTTTCCCCACCACTATTCATACCCATCTGCCATGATGTTTCTACTTTGGGGCCAACCAACCTTGGGCTGAATCCCCTGGAACCATGAGTCAAATTATACCTCTCTTCCTTTAAACTGTTAGTGTCAGGTATTGTGTTTCAGAGATGGGAAATTCACCAATACACTCAGCCTGGATGTCACTGCATAACACAGGCCTTGAAGTTCTGCCCTTCACTCTGGAGAGATTCAGGAAAATGGCTCAGCAAAGAGTGTTTCCTGGGTGGTACGACTCAGCATCCCAAAGTCAGAACAGAAGAGAACACCCAGTTTCAGCAAAAGGGTGCATTAGGTTGACACAGCATTCCTCCACTCTGGACCCCAAATGTGTGTGATGAAAAAAATAACTGTAGTGGTGTTAATAATAATGATAATAAGGATAATGGTGATGGTGTTGATGTAAACACTCAGCTGAACACTGGACCCAGAAACACTCAGTGTGCCACTGATACTGCAGTTGCTGCTATTAGAGAGAGGATCACGTATGTCATGATTTCCATATATGGACAAGAATTACGCCCTGTGTATGGTGTCACAATGTTTTCTAAGCTCCTAGACATTTCACAGAAACTGCCAGTTTTTCACACCCAAACAGAAGAACAGAGAAAGCTTTTCAGTTCAGATTCTGTTATGGGAACTGCACCTGCTCCACTTCCCCGCACACTAAAAAACCCACTTCTCTGGGCTGCATTGGGCAGGTCAGGGTGAGCACAACTGTCACAGAATGCAGCTGTACTCTCTGTCAGTACCTTCTCAGGCGATGGCAGTTTGACAGTCACCTGGAAGAGGAAAGTCCCTGTTGTGAGTCTTCTGCTCCAGCAGGGGGTAGCAGAGATATAGGCAGGAGAAGCTCAGAGTGAGCCTGAGGCTGCCCAGAGGCAGCTCAACAAGACTAGCTCTGTGGGTCAACAGAAGTCGAACAGCTGGCCTTTGGATTAGAAATCAGCCCATTCTACTCCCCTGGAGTTCACTCAACCCTATGTTCTGAGGGTCAGGCTCACACACTGTCACCCTAGGATACTGACAGGGAACTAAAGGAGGCTGGTCCCAGCTGTCAGCCTGACCAGTTCCCACACACCTTGGAGTCACTGTGGAGACAGCCCAGAGGTCCAAGTACTCAGGAGGGAGTTCAGGACAAGTGGACAGGGTTCCCAGGGGCTCTTTATCCAGGGTGGCTTCCTGGGCTCCTGAACACTTAGGACACTGTTTCTCACTGTCTAGCAGTGGCCCTGCAGCTTGTCTCTCTGTTTTGTGCCCTCTGAGAACCCCCTGCCCACTCCTTCTTGGCCTCTCCTCCCTCTGTCTTTAGGTACATCTTCCCTAGTGCTCAGATGAAGTCTCAGGTCAGGTGGAAGAAGGGAAAATCATGACCTCATCTCTGGATGGAGAGGCATCTACAGACCTCTTGAGGAAAATCTGCAGTGATACTGGACTCTCTCTCTTGGTGCAGTGGCAGAATCCTGGCTACAAGGGTCCAGGAGCACACACCCTTCTGAGCTCAGCCCTGTGTAGCTACAGCCCTGGAGACCTTAACACAGACCACAAGTCTAAAGTATGTTTCTTTTTCTTTAAAGAGAGAAGTAAATGAGAAAAAAAAAAAGAACAATAGCAGCATACCAACATCACAAACATAAACAAAACAATGCAAGAACATTAAAAGTGATTCAGGGTTTCAAGACAAAATGACAGGAATTAACAGTGGTTGTTATATTACATATTGTTATCTTCAACTACATTTCTCAGATTACCGAATGTAATAATGGAAGATTGTTCAAACCACTAAAGAGAATTTTAAAAATTGCTAGATAAAACATTAGACATACTACAGAGTTTCCCTAGACTAGATGGTAGGAATTCACTATGGTTGTTCCATTGCATGTTGTTGTCTTCAGATCACTTGCTCAGATTACCAGACATAAGCATGCAAAATTTTCAGAACATAAAAAATTTTAAACATTGACTGTTCTTTTCAATATACCATCAGACATCAGCAGTACAGTTATCCCAGCTATTCATTCATATATATATATATATATATATATGTATATGTATATATATATATATATATTGCTTCCTTCTTTATTTTTCTTCTTTTCCTCATCCAAGTCATTCCTTCCTTTGAGCAATTTCTTTCTTTTTCCTATCATCTGTTGTATGTTTTGAGTTTTACTTAATGTTTCAGGTTCCTACACCAGGGAGACAATGTGATGTCTACACACATGGGTCCAATTTATTTCACTTATGAGTATGATCTCTAGTTGCATCCATTTGCCTACAAAAGCCTCGAGTTTATTTTTTATAGCTGAGTAATACTCCATTGTATAAAAATGCCACATCTTTTTTATCCATTCCTCAGTGGATGGACATTTGGGTTGTTTCCAAGATTTAGCTATGACCAATTGTGCTGCTATAAACACGGGTGCACAAATATCCCTGTGGTATGATGTTTTTAATTGTTTTGGGAAAATACCCAGAAGGGGAATAGCTGGGTTAAATGGGACTCCAATCCAAGTTTTGTGAGGAATCTCCAAACTGATTTCCACAGTGGCTGCACCAATCTACACTCCCACCAGCAGTGGAGTAGAGTTCCTTTCTCCCCACAGCCTCTCCAGCATTTGTTATTGGTTGATTTCTTGATGATAGCCATTCTTTCTGGGGTGAGATGGATGAAGTATGTTTCTAAGCCTGGTATTCTTTCTAATACTCAACAAGATTACATGAAAAAAAAGTGATGCTAAATAAATAAGTTCCAACTGTATTAGCTGAGACACAATATGCACCACACGCAACTTGGAAAAGGAGAGTTATAATTTGCCTCAGTTTCAGAGGATTCAGTCCACAACCAGCAGGCTCCATGGGTGAAAAATCATGACAGAATGGAGTGACAAGGCAAAGATGCTTAGTAATGGTGGCCAGGAAGCAAGCCAAGGAGCTGTGCCAGAGATGCATAGCTAGAAACTATATATAGTACCCAAGATCATACCTCCATGATCCACCTTGTTATACCCAAAAGTGGGCTTTACTAATTCTTTACATTGTTCCTAATCCAATCATGTTTACAAAATTAAGTTTAGCCTCCAAACCAATCCAATTGCTTGTATTCTTCTGGCAGGAGGATGTCATAGTGGGAAAGAAACACAATCTGTGAAATGAGAATATAAATTTTGAAAATTCTGCTTGGAAAAATGTGATATGTCTATAAAAGCATGCTTTTGTTTCCTTTTGTTTTGTTTTTGTTTTGAGATAAGGTCTTCCTTAATTGTTCTGGCTGGGCTCAAACTTACAAACTTCCTGTCTCAGCCTCCCAGGGGGCAGGAATTACAGGAATGCATCATCAATTATCAAGCAAAAATGTCACACGTGAAAGGATTTAACAAATTCCATAATGAGCCAGAGCCACTTTCCAATGAAATGACAAACCTGAGAGCAAAAGTACATCTAATGGACCAGAGATGAACAGGAAGAGGAAGGTAAGGTGTCTATAGTCAACGGTCACTTGAGTCAGGTGTCATGATCCATCCCTGAGAAGGACCTAGCTCAGTCCATGGCCAGGCTTCTGGAAGGTCAGCAGCCCTACTGAGCTTCATCCCACACACACCAGGGCCCAGGAGGCTTGAAACTGTGGTCCTGGGGTCAATCTCTGGAAAGTAACTGTGATTGGGGATCTTGGAGGCCAAGACTGATTTTCTGACCGGAAAAAGTAGCTGGAGGAAATAATGGCTCCACCCCTTACTCCTCAGTCTGCTGTTCTGGCCCCCACAGCTGAGAAGAAATTGCCCTGAGAGTCCTCAGTGATGAGCCCCAGGGGATGAGTAAATTTGCATAATCAGTAAACACTGGCCCCAAGGGACCCAAGGGGATTAAGAGAGGCCTGGAGTAGCCCAGCTTGCTGTGCATCTCAGGACCCAGAGCTCTGCAATTTCTCCATCATGGCTTGGGCTCATTTCTTGCTCCTCCTCTTTTCTCTGTGCACAGGTGACCTGCCCAGTCCTGCTCCCCAAGTTCTACCACCACAGGACCCTGAGCTGGCTCTGACCCGAACTGTGCACTCAGCTCAGGCAAAGTCTTTGGATGGGCTCTAGGAATGGGTTCTTCCTTTACAGTCTGCCTCTTTCTCTCTTGTAGGTTCCATCGCCTCCTATGTACTGACACAACCATCTTCAGCGTCAGTAGCCCCAGGACAGACAGCCACCATCACCTGTTCTGGAGATGCGCTACCAAAACGATATGCATACTGGTTCCAGCAGAAGCCTGGACAGACTCCTGTGCTAATAATATATGATGATAGCAAACGACCCTCAGGGATCTCGGAGAGATTCTCTGGCTCCAGCTCAGGGACAACAGCCACCCTGACTATCAGTAGAGCCCAGGTCGAAGATGAGGCTGATTATTACTGTTTCTCAGCAGACAGCAGTGGTAATCATAGCACAGTAATACAGACAGATAAGGAACTGAAACAAAAACTCCTTCACTGGCTGTGTTAACACTCTTCCTCTGCCACCAGCAAGACTGGATACAAAACCCTGAGCAAGTCTGGTACAGCTCACCCACATAGGAGAAATTTGCCCTTTCTTCCAGTTAGGCTTTGCACAGGGTAGACTCTAGCTGGAGGACTCAGAAGGAGGATGAAGAGATGGAACTATCTATCCATTGTTATAAACCTGCATTTTTATATGATAGTTACTGAGCCCCTGAGTTGTGCAAATATTCTCAATACTTCCTAGAAGTGCCTCATCTGTCTCACATCCTGAAGCCCCAAATACCATGGCAGTCTGGGATCCAGAACACAGCAAACCAGTGCAGCAGACTTCTTGAGATCCACTTGATCACTATGGACCTTTTCTTCTGAGGTCACTTTTTGGTGAGATAGAGAAGGCACAAACATCTGCTTAACCTCTGTAAATACACTTATGATTTGATCAAAAATTCTTCTTTACAGTGAAAAAGAGATGACAACAATGGCCAGGCACACCTGTAATCCCAGCACTTGGAAGACTGAAGCAGGAGGATCAATGTGACTTCGAGGTCAGCCTGGGTTACAAAGTGAGTTCCAGCCAACTGACCTGCATAGCAAAACCTTGTCTCGAAAAGACCAAAAGAAAAAGAAAACAAAAGACAACACTGGGGGCTGGGGATTTAGCTCAGCGGCAAAGCGCCTGCCTGGCAAGCGCAAGGTCGTGAGTTCGGTTCCCGGTGCCGGAGAAAAACCAAAAAA